>NC_066515.1:22810216-23105216 GCF_024679095.1 Eriocheir sinensis
ACTTTCCCCGTCCTCTAATTTAAGTCCTAAAAGACCAAAAATATCATCATCTCTGTCACTAGATCCTTATGGTTGTTGTGACTTGTATTCAGATTCTCCTTATCATCGTATATCTTATCTCTATTATGTTGGGTTAATACCTTTCATATATTTTCTTATGTGTGAAAATTTCCACCTTGTTACTATTGGCAATCAGTGTACCTTGATTTCCCCCGCCTGGGAGATGCGTGTTGGCGCCCTCGCTCCTCACCCGGTGATATTTGGCCAAGCAATTACTTCGGCCAAACCTTCACACTTCCCCCTCCCCGTCTCGTCCCTCGCGGCTAATTTATATGTGTGAAAAGGACCCTGTGTGTGTGTGTGTGTGTGTGTGTGTGTGTGTGTGTGTGTGTGTGTGTGTGTGTGTGTGTGTGTGTGTGTGTGTGTGTGTGCGTGCGTGTACTGTTGCTTACATTCCTAATTGTTAAGGTTTGTGTAAATATTTGACAACTAAATAGGTTTGTATATTAGTTGCATGTCTCCCCTGTTGTGCTAAACCTAATATTTCTACCTGTGTGTGTGTGTGTGTGTGTGTGTGTGTGTGTGTGTGTGTGTGTGTGTGTGTGTGTGTGTGTGTGTGTGTTGATACATGCCTGACTGCATTAGCCACATAAACAAGCAGACACAAATCAAGGTGACGTGCGGGGCAGGGGTGCATATGTGGCGTGAAATATCGTTTATTATGCTTAAATTGCCTAACTATAGATCACGCCGGGGCCAACTAAGGGAGATCACGGGTAATATATTGTGATGCGTGGAATGGGCGGTGTCAGTTGTCGGAGGGAGGGGCGGGGAGTTGGTTGTTGGGGGCAGGAATAGGGAGGGGGATGGGGTTCAGCGATTACTCCCACCCCAACCACTCCTACGACTCCCACTCCCATCACAACCAGAGGATCATGGGTAATATATCGTGATGGGTGGAATGGATGATGGTCAGTGGTTTGGGGAAGAAGAGGTAGAGTGATGTGGGTACTGGTTCAACTCCACCACCACTACTACTACTACTACTACTACTACTACAACCACTGCCTCCACCAACCACCAGTACCTCAACCAATTATTAGAGGTCACGAATTACATTACACTCCGCCTGATGTTGTAATTTGTTAATGTTATCTGAATTATGATCGTGGGGAGCGTTTAACCAAGCCCAGAGTGTAGGGGAGGAAAAGGGAGGCGCGGAGGAAAAGCAAAACTGATGGTGAAGTAAATGAGAGGAGGGAGAACCAGAGAGAGTGAGAGTGAGAAAAGGTACAGAGGTCTCAGGTATTGGTAACGGTGGGAATGGCAATTAGAGTGAGCCTTGGGAGTGAGGAATGAGTATTGCCAACGAAACAGACCCCGCCGTGTAATTTATGTGTGGAAATGCCTCCTCACCCCCGCCTCGTTCTGGTAACAATGAAATATATACGAGACGCCGCTCTTGCCTATTGATATATCGAGGCCCAATGCAATTATCTTTATGCGTTAATCTTCGGGCGCTTTATCAGCATCAGTTCGGTAATGTAGTTGTCTCATAAAGGCGATAAGAAGATAATGATAATAAAGATAGTGCATGGTTACCAAATCGGTGGATGCTGCTTAATGGAAAATAACGGTGCATTCTTAGTTAGAGGTGTTACCGGGGGGGTCATTAAGGTGATTAAGTGCCACCAGGTGTTACGAAGCTTAGCTGAGAAGTGGTTCAGGTGAGGATAGGCTTCGTGGAAAGTGAGGAAGGTGTGGGAATCTGCTTCTAAAGGGGTTGTTTGCAGGTACCGTGTTTACTAGTGTATCGTGGAGGCTATGGAAATGATGTTGAGGATGAGGATGAGGATGGGAGAAGAAGGAAAAGGAGGAGGAGGAGGTATAACAGAAGAGGAGAAGAAGAGAAGGAGCAGTGGCGCATACCAGATTAGGAGGAACATAAAAAAAAAAGTAAAATAAAAATATACTTAGAAGGTAAGGGAGGAAGTGCATCAGTAGCCGCGCCAACGGTAGTAACAACAGTAATTTGAGGATCTTGCCTGCAATTTTACTATTATATTTTGGTGCTGTCAAGAAATATTCAGGAAAAATGTGCACTACTATTTTTTTTATTTATTTTTGTTCCCATAGCTTACCTGATGCGGGTGTGCGCTTACCGTGTACTCACCTTTCTCCTCGGTCCAGGTTTACTCGTACGTAGAGCATAATTACCCGTGTTTGACAGCTTAAGTAATTTTTATGCAAATGAGTAATCAGTGTAAATGAAGAATATGAGGCGTTAATTACTAAGGCAACTCTTAACACTTCCTCGAGTCGGAGTGTGATTTTCCTTACATTCAACAGGTAGAATTGTGTTTTTAGTTCGCTTTTATTTTTGTTGCTGGGGCATGCTACTTTTTGTGTGTCTTTCTGTATGTAAATATCACGAGTCAACACACACACATACACACACACACACATACACACACACACACACACACACACACACACACACACACTCACACACACACACACACACACACACGCACACTCACATATTCCTCCCTTCATTTTCCTTCCATACTCATCCCTTCCCATCCATTCCTTTCCCTTCCCTTCCCTTTTCTTCCCATGTTTTCCCTTCCTTTCCTTTCCCTTCCTTTTCCTTGCCTTCCCTTCCTTAACCTTGCCATTCCTGCCCTTTCCTTTGGCTCCTCTCCCCATCTCACCCTTGTTCTCCCTCTCATCTTTCCCCCACGAACACGCTCGATTCAAGGCATCTCAAGTGCTCCCAAAATCTCGTAGGCGGGTGTTCGGAGGTTCGTGCGCGGGTGGTGAATATCTGAATTTTGCGTCGGGGAAAAACTGGATTAACTATTCGTGCACTGTCCGCAACGAGCCGTAATCAGTAGCCGAGGTTGCAGGTTATCTACATAAGATTTAATCGAGATGATGTAACATTTTGATAACCACAATTACAGCGTATAAAATAAACTGGGACGAGAGCATAGGACGGCTTTACGGCGCTGGGGATCGGCTGTAGCGAAGGCCGGCTGGTGCTTCTCTAATAACGTGTTGCAATATTGTGTGAAGTTGATGTGGCGGCTTCCTCTCGTAACTTTGCCTTCCTCTCTCTTACGGTGCACTCACATAGGGAACTTTTTTTTTTTCGAGTGAGGAGGCTTGGGTGGGTTCCAGATGTGTGTGTGTGTGTGTGTGTGTGTGTGTGTGTGTGTGTGCGTGTGCGTGTGTTTAAGATTTGGGCGAGAAGAAAAACTTGCATGTTCTTTCGGTATTAAAAGGGAAACTTGGAGCTGAGATTTTTGCATAATGTTGACAAGTCCTTCATTGAGTTAGTAATTACCGACTCACCTGTTTACTCTAACCTGTTCACCTTCGTCCCTGAATACCTTACCTGTGCAGTATAAGAAGCTTAGATACTTCTTTCACTGCCCATTATTAACCTAGATAATTCAGTACATCCCCTAAAACACAACGTAAAAAAAGAGAATAGGAAAAATGTACTACCTCATTGGATCTATATTGAAACCCAATGTGATTTACCTGAGATCACTTCTTACAAACACCATAATGGGAGGTGAGAGACAAGACCCAACACCTCTAAATCTCTCCCTATCAGAAAGGATCATGACCTTGTTTGTTGCGAAGCTGTAGTTTGTTGTCTCCGTAATGACGATCCACTCCATATTTTGTGTCGCGTTATATCCAGGCGGGGAAGGAAGTGACATCCGTGGCCTCGCTCTAATGTTGGTTATCAGCCGCCTCGCATTAAGGGGGTCGTCCCAGCGTTGCCAGATTATCGTATTCACCACATTGTATTTGTAATTTTTAAGCCTCAAACTCTCGTACCTCCAGAAATAACGAAAGGATATTAAAGTTAGCGTTAAAACTGCTATTTATTGATGTTTCTTTTGTTTGTTTTTGTTATAGATATCAGTCAGAAACTACGAAAATGGAATACGGTGTGCACGATGATTTGGCAACGCTGGGTCGTCCTCTCATCCACTCTTGTATACGATCTTGAGTGTTGTGTTTCTGGCGCTCTCCCCCTCTTGTTTATTCGCGGCCTGGCCTGGGTGTTCGTGGGAAAGTGTGATGCCCGGGAAGTGTTGGTCCTACGGTTCCTTTGTGTTGCAGTTCGTTAGTCTTTGTTTTCGTTGTACATTATAGTCTGGTGTTTGTGTTTGTTTTTCAGGTTTTCATACAACTGAGACAACTAGCGATAGAGGGCTTAACCGTTCAGCAATGTCTTTTTTTTTTTACTTCTATAATGGTCTTCTGTTTTCCGTTACGTTAATTTACCTCATTCATATTTTTTCTCCTTCCTGCCTACCTCTCTAAATCCCTTCTATTCTTCTATTTATTCAGTTTTCAATGTGTGATAATAAAAACTGGATTTGGTGTGTTTTTAATTATTTCATCCTTTACACTCTCTGCTGTATTTTTTCTCCCATTTTCTTTCTATATTCGTTTTCTCTTGTTCACTTCCGCCTCTCTCTCCTTACCTCTTTTTTTTCTCGTTTCTACTTGCCCCTCTGAATCCCTGCCTCTTTTTTTTCTCGTTTCTACTTGCCCCTCTGAATCCCTGCCTCTTTTTTTTCGTTTCATCGTCAGTACAGGTATTCCCTCCCACGCCAGCCTCCCCCACACACCTTTTCTTAACCTTTCCACACTCAATCTTACGCGCATTCCAACGTTTCTCTCATTTTTAACCTTCCTAACTTCCAAACGGAGCAACCCACCGTCCCTGTCTCCTTTTCTCCCTCCCTCATCTTCCACCCCGCTCTCCAATCACTCCACCATTCGTTCCACTCCCCACTACCGACCTCACCTCACCCCGCCCACTTCGTCTTCATCCATCACACACACGGCAAGGGGAGACCTGGCTGGGCGGATTCCTATTTTGAGGCGAGTCAAAACATACCTGGTTACCTGAAGACCGCCGTGTTAATTAAGACTAGGATGTGTGTGTGTGGGGAGAGAGAGAGAGAGAGAGAGAGAGAGAGAGAGAGAGAGAGAGAGAGAGAGAGAACGTGTCCCATGCATATACTGATTTGAAGATGATTTTGCCGCTGGAATTTAAATTACGAGAGAGAGAGAGAGAGAGAGAGAGAGAGAGAGAGAGAGAGAGAGAGAGAGAGAGAGAGAGAGAGAGAGAGAGAGTCAGTCCCACGTCCCCCACATTTTGGCCACGGTTTCAAGGTCGCCGCGGCCTGGACCTGTCCGGCATAGCGATCAAGGGCTGAGCGTCTTTAGGATGTCAAGCGCGGCATAATGTGTAAGTAATGTCGACGTGTACCTACATAGGCTGCCAAATTTAGGAGTAATTAGTTACCTTAATTAACGGAGGACTGGGAGGACGCTGCTGCCTTCATAACTTAGCGTGGACTCTCGTGGACTGTCGGATTTTTTTTTTTTTTCGTACATCTTGGAATTTAGTTTTTTTTTAGTATTGCCTCGAACTTTCTATATAAATTTCTGCTTCCGATAATAGAAGACTGAAATGGCAATAAAGGTCGTAATAAAAATGTATCTGTCTATATTTAAAGTTCAAGTAAATTTTCTTCAGGTAGGAAGGGGAAAAGAGCAGATGTTTTAAGCCTTGTAGTCACTTCTATTTTTATATCGAAGTAAATTTTGGCACATCTCCCAGATAAAATATTCAAGCCTGTCCAGTTACCTCAAGGAGAAAAAAGTGAGCGCAAACAAGTAGCACGGGAGATGTATAAATCAGAGTCGATACTTTTCACTCCAAAGAAGAAAAGGGAAGGAAAAGGGAAGGGGAAGGGGAAGGGATGGGAAAGGGAAAGGGAAGGGGGAAGGGAAGGGGAAGGTAAGGGAAGGGAAAGGGAAGGGGAAGGGAAGGGAAAGGGAAGGGGGAAGGGAAGGGAAAGAGAAAGGGAAGGGGAAGGGAGAAGGGGGAAGGGGGAAGGGAACGGGAAGGGAAGGGGACGGGGAGTTATGGCGGATGAAGGATGAAGGGGCCAGACATTTATTAACACAGCACTGCCAAACACTTCCTTTCAGAACAAGAGGCATGACGTCACTCAGCGTAATGCCAGATGCAGCAGGCTGTTGACGCCCCGAGGTTGATGATGTCACCGAGTGGGAGGGAAGGAGACGGCCGGGGCAGGTGATGAGAGCCTGGTTAGTCTGTGGATGTGTGTGTGTGTGTGTGGGTGGGTGTGGGTGTGTAGGTGTGGGTGTAAGGGAATGGTCAGGTGCGGTAAAGCTGTCATGAGAGAGAGAGAGAGAGAGAGAGAGAGAGAGACGAGAGAGACGAGAGAGACGAGAGAGACGAGAGAACGTGCAGGAAACATCACGGAAGAAGTAAGAGAAAAATCAGTAAATGGACAGACAACGGACTGATTTAAGACAGAATGAGACAGATGGGCAGTAATGACGACCGCTGAGAACGATGGCGAAGACTTGGTGAAAGACTGACGGAGTGGCGTGTTGATGGGAGGGTCAGAGGTCACCAGCACCCCAGTAAACCCCCTTCTACGCCCCGCTGTTGACCTCCACCCCGCCGACGCCTGAGGGACGGGAGAAATTATAGATAAATGAGAGAAAACATAACAAAATAAAGATAAATGAGGCTACATGTCTTGGTTTGCTTCATGCACGACTAAAATAACAGGAAAACATCAACTAAGAGAGAGAGAGAGAGAGAGAGAGAGAGAGAGAGAGAGAGAGAGAGAGAGAGAGGGAGAGAGAGAGAGAGGAACGTAAAACACATAAACAACCAGAGATCCCATTCTTTGATATAGGGCCGGAGAGGGAGCGAGCGGCAGTATACCGTCCCCCATGACAGCCTACGCCACACTGACGGATGGGAACCAAGCACGATCCTGTGAGAGCTATTCTGTGGTTAGCTAATTGCCAAATGAGGGGCTGCGGGAGGCTGGGTAATGCCTGGTCCGGACCCCTTTTTTCCCTCTCATCCTTTAAGTACCGGAGTCTGTATTCCTCCCGTCTGTGGCTCCTTTAACTGCCGAAAATTCCCTTCTTTTATTGGCCCATACCACTGTCCTTTTTTCTCAGGTGCATGCAGGTACGAAAGCCATGAATGCAGACAGGTAGAAAAATATCTTTGCTCCGGCCTTAAGATAACTTTTGGAAGAAGACAATAAAAGAAGACTAGACTTTTACTCCTTTAACTGCCGAAAACTCCCTCCTTTTATTGGCTCATACCACTGTCCTTTATCTCAGGTGAATGCAGGTACGAAAGCCTTGAATGCAGACAGGTAGAAAAATATCCTTGCTCCTGCTTTAAAATAACTTTTGGAAGATGAAAATAAAAGAAGACTAGACTTTTAACACAGATTGCTTCAACTTTTGGGACATGAAAAAAGAGGCCAAGAACTATAACAGACAAGTTCAGGAAATAAAATAAGTGCAGAAAGATGCCAGACTATAACATGTAAGCACAGTCCTAGAGGGAGAAAAACAATCCCACATTATTCCTTCGTTGGGTCGAGTCCATTTCGAGCATTGTCATCCGGCATCGGTATGAGTGTCTTTAACTTCAATATCTCAAGAACAAATTCCCAGGTATTGCGCGCCCCACTGCTTCTTTTCTCCCTCCTGGCTGCCTCCCCTTCCATGTTTCTCCTTCACAAATGCAGGGGAGCAGCCTTCACCCCTTGCTTTACCTCCCCCTCCCTACTTAGTCGTTCTCCTCCCCGCCTCTCATCTCTTTATGGTTCCTGTTTGGCTTTCCTTCCCCGACCTTACCTCAGCTTAACCTTCTTTCCGTTCACTGGCGTTCCTTTATTTTTCTTAACCTCTTTTTCTGCCTCCAAGCTGACTTACCTTCCCTCCCCTTACCTTCACTTACCTTACCTTACCTTTCCTTACAATTACCTTACTTTTATCACCTTTCCTCTCCTCAGTTCTGTAACCTTGCCTTTCTCACATCCACAGTCTGTTTCACCTCTTTTTCTGCCTCCAAACTGACTTACCTTCCCCCTTACCTTCCCTTCCCTTTCCCCTTTCCTTCACTTACCTTACCTTACGTTACTTTTATCACCTTTCCTCTCCTCAGTTCTGTAACCTTGCCTTTCTCACATCCACAGTCTGTCTCACCCCTCTGCCTTCTTCTACGTTCACATCCTTCTTTCTTCTTTCACGTCTTCCCTGCCTTGCCATACACTCCATATTTCCCTTTCTTTTGTTTTGCCTTTCTCTTAAACTCTTTCTCGTCCCTTTCCCCTTCTTCACGTCTCCCCTACCTTGCCATACCTTCCACTTTTCCCATTCTTTTGTTTTACCTTTCCTAAACTCTGCCTCGTCCCTTTCCCCTGTCTTACCTGGCTCCTTTGACTCGCCCTCATAACCCTGTCTCGCATCCTTCTCCCCCTGCCTCGCCCCCCCTCCCTCGGGTTCCGTGGTCGCCTAATTGCCGGCTGTACAGTACACTGGACCTCCTTTTAAAACCCTCATTTGGCTAATTTCTGCTTGCATTATGCGGCAAACCACCACGACCCGGTTATTTTTGGTATATTTTCGTTTCAACTTAGCCTTCTCCTTACCCGGTGATTATGCAGGGCTCGCCAATGAGGGGCACTTACGGGTCTTGCCCTTAACATACATTCCCGCCACTGTTTATTTTACCTTCTGTCCTCTTTTTCTTGCGAGGGTTTGTGTGTTTATTCGGTATCAACGTGAGGGGGCTATTTTGCAGTAAGGTATTTTGCCGCTCGGAAATTTCAATGCGTTCTCAGGTAGTGATCTTAGTCAAGGGAGGGTTTGACAGTGATAGATTGAAACGCTGAAAAAGTTCATAAATCTTCATAAATCGCAAAGGAGTGATGGCTGAGAGAAATAATGCAGTCATGAGAGAGAGAGAGAGGAAGTAGGTAATAATTTGGAGGTCACGAGGGAGAGGGCGAGACTTGGGAGGGACGGAGGGAAGATGAGAGAGAGAGGGCAGGGGGAGGCAGGGGTGATGGGCAGGGAGTTGGCAGGGGTAGCGTAAAGGTGTGGTAGGGTGACACGATAATAATAGATGGAAAAAAAAGTAACATTTCACGGTAGGAACGAAGAGGAGAGAAGAAGATAAAGAGAGAGAAAGAGAGAGGGAGGTGGGTTATGGCAGGGCAAGGAGTCGAAGAAGAAGAAAAAGAAGAAAAAATAATAGAAAATCAACAGAGAGAGAGAGAGAGAGAGAGAGAGAGAGAGAGAGAGAGAGAGAGAGAGAGGCAGGGTTCATCTTCTCCCCCTCCGTAGTGCGCAATAATCGCTCACTTCCGGTCATCAGCGGGTTCGGGGCGGGTGTGAGGGCCCCGAGGGGACGTTGTCTCACTCCTTGCAGCATCGCACTCCACGTTTTCTTTCTCTTTTTCTCTCTCTCCTTGGCCGCGGTATCTACCCTGTGTTCTGCTCCCCTGTGCGCCCCCGTGATTGCTTGTCTCGGGGTTTTCTCTGCCTGACGATCCTGCTTCTGCATTTTTCTCTGATTCCCGGCGCGGCAGAAGGGCGATGAAGGGAGGGAGAAGGAGGTGGTGGGGAGGTTCCTGATTGGTGAAGTTCCCGTCTCTTTGTTCTCCTCCTTCTCCTCCTACTCCTCTGCCTCCTCCTTCTATTCCTTCTCGTCTTCCTCCTCCTCCTCCTCCTCCTCCCGATCATGCATGCTCGTAGAAGACTTGTGGGACGCGCCGGGGCAGCAGCATCAGTCAATGTCTTGCTGGCTGGACGTGGATTGGTGGATCTTTTTATAACGCGGGCAGATTAGGCGGGTCAGGACGGGCTTCGGTGGGCTTCTAATACACGGCTTCGTCACACTTCATCTCTCTCGCCCCCAATCAGTCGTTCACAAGCAGAGGTGAGGCCGTAATTATTAGGTGCTTTGTGCCATAAATATTCAGGGCGCTGTGATGGGCCCCAAGATGCCTGCCCGCTGCCCCAAAAGATTCCCCGGCCCTCAGGGGTGAGTTTTATATATTATTTTTTTGTTTGACGTCCCGGATGATTGTGGGCTGATAAAAAATTGGTCCCGAGAGGATTTGAATATAATTATGGTCGGTAATGATAGTAATAAGGCCGAAGCCGGAACCAAAACGAATATTATTTCTTCTAATTCTACTGTTGCTTTTATTCTCCTCCAACCTTCTGCTTCATCATTGTTTTTAAATTTGAGGCTTCTGCTACTACTGTTATCACTTCGACTTTTGCAACTGCTACCTCCACCAATGCTACTATACTACTACTACTACTACTACTACTACTACTACTACTACTATAATATAACCACCACTGGTACACCTGTCAATAATAGATTTTGTGTTGATATATCAGGTTAAGGGTATATGTGAAGAGAGAGAGAGAGAGAGAGAGAGAGAGAGAGAGAGAGAGAGAGAGAGAGAATAAGGGTCAAGGGATACGACGAAACAGCGACTGGCAGACACACGGGGAGGGGGACAGACACACAAAGGGTCCAGGGCGCGGAGAGGAAGCCAGGGGTCAGCTGAGCGCAATAAAACCCACAAGAATATGCAGATTTGTTGCTCCAAAACGCGCGGTCAACGATTAACTATTTCCGGCCGCGCAGATCCTCCTCACGACAGACGGCGCAGCGCAAAAACTGGATAGCATTAAGTGGCGCCGTATTTTTTAATATAATATACGACCATTTTCTTTTGGAAGGTCGACCCCGGGTGGTTATGGGGGCGGGAGGCTGATGGTTAGGCAGAGGCTCGCCGGCCGGGAATTTTGTGACCTGAGGTTTTGTAGGCGACTGGGAGACTGGAGGACTGCAGGGGTTGGCATGGATTAAGAGGATCGAATAAAGTAAGAGATTGTCTGTTGTAAGGATTTGCCTGAGAAGATTTAGTTCACCTTATAGAGGTACATTTCTTGACGAGGTTTGGACTAGGAGTTTCGAAGTGAACTAAGGAAAAGATGCAGAGGAAGGCTAGGACAAAGAGAGCCTAAATGATCTAGGAGTCTTGTTATTTTAGGGGGAGTGGGGCTGTTCTACGAGTGTTGAAGGGAAGTAGGTGCTGACCTTTTTCAGGGAAGGGCTTGTTAAGAGGCTCCAAGTAAAGTAGAGGTTTGGCTTTGTCAGGGTGAACATACGGACCATGAGGACCTATAAAAAGTGAGGATATGTCTTTAGGGCTTGAAACATTTATACACTGAGTGTTTGGAGGTGGACTTGAGGAAGGTCAGGCCCAAGCAGTACTACTTATAGGAGGCGATGCTTTTATGGGGCTGAAGTGAATTAAGTTGATGGAACGACTCTTTTTTTAAACTGGCTGTATAACTAGAAACTATCTTTTTATTGATTTCGAGCTAATCAAATAGTTATGCATTCCTTTATACTTTTATTTTGCGAGAATTAGGTGCCATTGTCCGGGGCTTTTTTTTGTTTTTATTTGTGTATTCATGTATGGATGTATGAATTAATCTCCTGAAGATGTCATACGAACATAGATTATACTATATCAACGTTTATCCTCGTTTGGTACTCCACCCATGCACTCTCCCACGGTAACATATCATCACTGTCATTCCCTTTTTTTGCTTTTATGAAACCAAATAGGCAGGTATCACAAAAGTGGCTCCACAGGTACCCATCCGTAAACGTTATTCCAGAGGAGCGGCGTGGGGACAGGTGTTCTTTCTATTTACCTGTCTGGGTTTTTTGTGGGTCTCCTGGCACATAATTTCCCACGAGCGAGTATGGTGAAGCGAGTATGGTGTCTGAGAGTAGTGCGTACCCATAGCGTTAACTACCGCCTTGCTGGAACTGACTGCCTGTTATTTCCATCAAGAGTCACGATAGATACAGTCATGTCCTGAACTTCCGGACGGTTACGTAACTCAAGCACTTGCGGTGAGAGAGAGAGAGAGAGAGAGAGAGAGAGAGAGAGAGAGAGAGAGAGAGAGAGAGAGAGAGAGAGAGAGAGAGAGAGAGAGAGAGAGAGAGAGAGAGAGAGAGATGGCAGACTTCTTTTTATTCCCTTTTTTTTTCTGTCCCGGGCTCCGTTTTTGTGGACGTGCAATTTGAAGAGTTAGTGAGCTCGTTGCGTTGATGGCGAGTCGTTCGTTTTTGTGGCTACGTTGTTGTTTTTGTCCCGTGGAAAGATTTTGGAGGTAATCTTCCGCCCTCTTTTCCACCACCTGTTGCTCGTTATGGTGATTTCCGTCTACATTTCTCTACCTCATATATCTGCTTTTCCTTTCACCAACATCCTCCTTCGTTTGCCTTGTCTTTCCTTTAAACTGCCCTTCGTGTTCTCCTCATCTTTATTTTTATCTTAGTTTCCCTTTTCTTCCAGCTTCCATTGTGTTTTTCTTTATTGTTTTCCTTCCTGAACCTCTTTGTCATCCTTCTCAGACTCAGTTAATTCGCCTTTTCTTTCCTTTAAACTGCCCTTCGTGTTCTCCTCATCTTTATTTTTTATCTTAGTCTCCCCTTTTCCAGCTTCCACTGTTTTTTTTTTTTTCTACAGTGTTTTTTTCCCTTGACCTCTCTGTGTCGTTCTCCTTATACACAGTTTGCCTTTTCTTTCCATTAAATTCCCTTGCCTGTGCTTCTCATATTTATTTTTTATCTTAGTTTCCTTTTTTTCCAGTCTCTGTTTTTTTTCCTGCATTGTTTTTCTTTCCTTAACCTCTCTTTGCCGTCCTCCTCCTACTCAGTTCATGTGCCTTTTCTTTCTTTAAATTCCCTTATGTGCTCTCCTCATATTTATTTTTTATCTTAGTTTCCCTTTTTCCAGCTTCCTTTGTGTTTTCTTGTGTTTTTCTTTCCTTGACCTCTCTTTGTCGTCCTCTTCATACACAATATCACTCATTCTTCTCCTCCTCTCTTCCTCTTCTCCAAAGCCAGCGTTCTCTTTTTCTTCTCCCGCTTTCTTCCTTCATTCCCCGGAGTCCCCTTTCACCCAGCCCTCCACCTCCTCCCCACGCTTCCCTCCGCCACCTCCTCCTTACTACTCTACCACGGGAAACCACAGGGACGTGATGTGCATTCAGAATCTGCGTGCACTTGTAAGGTCTAATGACATGGCAGTTGTGCTTGGAGTCTGACGGAGGCTGGCGGGTCGGCAGGGAGGATGTCTTTGTGGCGAGCAGGACTGCGTGTCGCGAAGGGTTCTTGTGGAGATAGCAGCGTGTTATCAATGGATTATATATGTATACCTGACATGTGACGTGCTCCTGATACCTGTGCGAGGGGATAAGAGAGAGAGAGAGAGAGAGAGAGAGAGAGAGAGAGAGAGAGAGAGAGAGAGAGAGAGAGAGAGAGAGAGAGAGAGAGAGAGAGAGAGAGTATTATAATATTCTCAGTGTGCAGGAGGCATACCGCTGCGAAAGGTCGTGTATGTATATATGTAGGTATCCGTGTTTGTTTGTTTGTCTGTTTACGGGTGTCCGGGTATGAACTTTTTTTTTTGTGTGTGTGTGTTTTTGTTTGAGGTGTAAGTTTATTATCCTCCGTTCCTGCAAGCGTGATGACCTAATCTTGCAGTAGGCGGTGGGAGGGCGGTGTGAGGCGGGAGGCACAGGGCTGCATACTGATGTCAAGAAGTATTGTATCCTGCATTTCTAATTAGAGAATGTCGCCAGGTATGAAGACCAACCTTAATTTTGGCCTGTGTGTGTGTGTGTGTGTGTGTGTGTGTGTGTGTGTGTGTGTGTGAAGCAGGAGTGGTATAAGGAGGAGGAGGGGAAGGAGGAGGAGGAGAACCAGTAGTAGGAGGAGGAGGAAGAGGAGGAGGAGGCCCAAGACATAGCAAGAAGCAAGGCTGAGGGTCAGAGAGCTTAGCCACGATCTTACGCTTCACTCGTTCATCATCGTAATTCAAGGCTTGCCACAGTTTTTCATGAAACAAGCGCACTGTCCCGACTCTAATGACGGTTCGTGGACGCACTTGTCTTGTTTACAGCCGAGCGGGGGATGGACAGCTGCGGAGAGACGCCTGGCCCCGCCGCGCCCCCTCAAGGTCAGGGCTGCTTGTGCTGGTGGCGTTGCTTTGCCTCGGAGTCTCGGTCATCGCCGCCCTCTCTTGCCTCTGTCACTGCTTCTGCCGGGTAGGTCCTGCTGCCGCTGCCACCAGCCATTGAGTCTATAAATTATTGACGCGGGAACCAAATGACTAAAAGATTGGGTCAAAGTATTGGTAATTGCAGTTAAAGTATAATTATTTAATGATTCAGCAACACGGGATGCTCAGAGCTCCCAATCACCGTAATCCGTAGCTTCAGTAATACAAAAACTAAAGGATGATCTCAAATAATATTCTACAGTACATTTTTTTTAATACCTGAATTACGCATGGATCTATAATCGATAATAACTACTAGACGCGTAGCCCTGGTGTTCATCCTCATCTCATGTGCCCTGACCTTTTGGCAGGTCATTCACCCATTACTCCAGGATCCACTGCCTAAGTCATCTTCCACAATTGTTTTCATAGTATGTCTTGCAGCGGCTAACCGCAGAGGGTGGCGGCACCAAGCATGGCGGGCGTCAGCTGCCGGCCAGGCCAGGCCAGGCATGAAACAAAGGCCTGCTTGAGGCGGCGCATCCGCAGAGGTTTTGCATTACTCCGTCACAACATCTAATTTCTGAGGAATGATGAAAGAAAGCAACATAGTACCAAGTGAGCTGTAAATCCCACACTAATGAATATGCTTTCAAATTTATCGTTTGCATCAATGTCGTAGTGTAGCATTAGGCCTGGCAATCGTATCATCAGTGCACTCCGTGCCGGCGCGGCCAAATTGTTTACATATATTTATGTCTGCTGCTCCCAATTTCATAGCCGGGAGGACTCACTCGTCCAAGATTACTACTGATGTTAAAACATATGAGCAAGAAAGCGAAGACTGTAACTTATTTTTAAATATGAATGATTTGTTTATTTAATAATTTTTTAAAGAACTTCAGTCATCACCTTCGTTACGCAGCCCGTCCTGGCTCTTTAACCCATGAACCTGTGACTTGGTGTCGTGCCGCACATCACCCGCCGTGCCCGGCCAAAAGGACAAACAACTGAAAATACTCACTCACGTAAATGAAGGAACATGTGCAATACCAATCATGGCTCGGGAATCAATCACTCAATCAAGGAGAGCATTCGCCGAGGGGTGCGCGACCTCGCCGTCCCTACGACGCCATATTTTCCTACTGCTGCTACTACTGCAAAATGTGGTAACCTGGATGTTAGTGACCCAGCGTCGTGTTAACGGGCTCCTTCCACCACAGGCTCAACGGGACAACGGGACGGAGATGAGCACCGCCGCCACGCGCAGCTGTAGCGTATGCTCTGAACTTTACCTTCTACTACTACTACTACTACTACAAAAAGATAATAATTACTATCAGTCACATGGCTAAGCTGTAAACGAGGGCTTTGCAAACACAGAAATATTACCATTAGCCACACAGCTTTGCCACATCCTTCCCCAGACACATTAACACCTACGAGAACATAATAACCCCTTGAATGGCGGACCCTCCTGGCAACACTCCCCAAGCTGCTCTACTTCCTCCCCAACCCCTGACACCCCCCTCTTCTCCCCACTCCCCCCCCCCCCTTGGTCCGCCCGTAACGTACTGCCGTCAATAAACATTGCCTTCAGCGCTCGCCGGGCCGCCGCCGCCTTGAGGACGTGCGGGCGTGTAGCTTATTGTCTGCAAACTGGTCCTGCCTTCCTTGCATCTGTTGAGTATTAGTGATCAGAGTGGCCTTAGATGATTAAGATCTTACTCTCTGCTTTATTGTCCTTTCCCAGTTGTTGAATTTTAAAGTACTTATACAACATAATATTAAAGAAAACGGTATTAATGATTAGATTTTTTAAATATACCTTAAAATCCAATGTTTGTGACGCCTTGTTATATAATTACGTTCAGTAAATATTATCGTTATGTTTATTACCTGATCTAAAGCTTGCGAAGTTACTCTAATAACTAACACAAATAAATCACGTAAAAAGCTTTTAAATACAGTATTTCTTATTAGTGAAAGCAGAAATGTGCAAATCTCGTACCGTAAACAAAACAACGTAAGCGACGATAATCTTCAAGTAAATTTAATTATAAGTCAAGGTACGCCCTGAGCACACGCGGGTGATGGCGGGGGATTATAGGCACCTTTAACCTGGCCGCGCCGGGGCCCCTGATTGAATGCAGGCTAGGGACGGGAAGTAAGGGGGACCGGGAGGGCGGGGATATGGGCTAGGGCCGGGGTGGCAGGGAGAGGAAAGGAGGGCACAGGAGGGGCTAGCGGACACACATGGAGGGAATATGAGGGTTTCAGGGGCTGGTGAGGGCTAGGGGCAAAGATAGGGAAAAAGGGACTGGAGGGGGCTAGGGGCGACATAAAGAGGTAACATGGTGAGCTCTATGGACAACAAAGGGAGGAAAGGAGGAAGAGGGTGATAGAGGCGATATTGTTAAGGAATAAGAGGACTGGGGGGCTGGTAAGGGTGGGGGACAACAAGAGGAGAAAAGGAGAGGTAAGGAAGGGGCTAGGCGCAATATAGGGAAGGAACAAGAGAGCTGGAGGGGCTGGAAGGGGAGGAAAAAGGAGACTGGAGGGGCTAGAAGCAACAAGAAGAGGAAAGGAGGAGGCTGAAGGGGTCTAAGGAAGGAAACAATAGGGCTGGAGGGGCTGGTTCGGGCTAGGGGCAAGAAAAGGAGGAAAGGAGGAGGCTGGAGGGGCTGATGAGGGCTCGGGGGTCAGTGCTTGTCCTCCCCCCGGGCTGAAATAGCACTTCTCGCTCCGCTGGCCAAATTGAAGGTAATTTTTAGAGAGGACGTTGGACTCCCCCGCGAAAATTATTAACCATATTATCCCTTCCTTTCCCCATTAATGAAGGCAATGGGTACACCTGCGAGGATGGAGATGGAGTGGGGGGGTTGCGGCGGGAGGGGGGAAGAGTGGTTTTTGGAGAGAGGGATGAGGCTTAATGAGGGGATGTAGAGTTGTTGGGAGAGGCGTGATTGGGGTCCGGGGAGATGCAGAAGTTGTGTGTGGCTTAGTGCGAGGGAGAGGGCACGAGAGGGATGAGTCTGAGTCGCAGGAACGATTGGCTATGCGAGGGAAAAGACGGATGGGTATTATTCAAGGGTGCGTACGATGGAGAAGGGAGACTCTTATCTTCAGGAGGGTAACGCTTCGCAAGGGTGTGGCTTGAGAGGGGATGGATGAGGGCGCTAAAAGGGGAATGAACTTAAAATCTGAATACGGAATCTGTTAGGAAAGGTGTGATGGAGGTACGAATAGAAAGTGAATGCATAACAAGGACGAAGAATTAAAGAAAACAGCAAAAGGGAGAGATTATCGTAAGAGAGGATGGTTGAGGTCACTAAAAGGGGAATGAACTTAAAATCTGAATACGGAATCTGGGAGGAAAGGTGTGTTGGAGGTACGAATAGAAAGTGAATGCATAACAATGACGAAGAATTAAAGAAAACAGCAAAAGGGAGAGATTATCGTAAGAGAGGATGGTTGAGGTCACTAAAAGGGAATGAACTGAAAATCTGAATACGGAATCTGAGAGGAAAGTTTATTTAGCGGTTTGGTGATACTTAGAATAGAAAGTGAATGGATAACATGGACGAAGAATTTAAAAAAAAAACAGCAAAAGGGAGAGATTATCGTAAGAGAGAGGATGGATGAGGTCGCTTAAAGGGAAATAAACTGAAAAAAAAGTACAGAATCTGGGAGGAAAGACTTAATGGCGCTTCGAATAGAAAGTGAATGTGTAGCAGGGACGAAGAATCAAAAGGATGCAGGCTGGCTTCTCTATAAGGAAAATAATCCATGAACACAAAGAGGCGATGATTATATGGGAGAAGGAAGGGAGTGGGGAGTGTGGGGGGTATAATCAGGCGAGGAATTTACTGCCGGAATTTACTGCTATATGGTGTACTTTTCCTCCGCCCCTGCAGTACGCCAGCTGACGGGCCTCTCACGCTCCGTTGCGCCCCGCCAAACTACCAGAAACTTTTTGCGATGAGATTAGAGGTCACGTGTATAGAAGGTTGCTGGTGGTCGTCTCAAGGTTAAGCACAATCAGATCATATTGTCTCTCGTCTATAGATATTTGAGTCCTCTTTGTGTTTTGTTTTTATAGCAGTGTCCCCATGTTGATCTTTATGTTTTGTTTTAGGTTTTGTTTTTGAATTTTTATGATGAGCCTTTTTCTTTTAATTTAGATTTCTTTTTCTATTCAAATTTTCATCATTCTGATTCATCACTTTCCTCTGTTTTCTTTTTCCTTCTTCTCATTCGTCTGATTTCTCTTCTTCTTTCCCCCTCCTCCTCTTCCCCTTTTCCTCCTCATCATCATCATCATTTTTATCATCGTTATTATCATCATTTCACTACTACTACTTTTACTACTACTACTACTACTACTACTACTACTACTACTACTTTTACGCTTTTCCATCCAAACGTTAATTACTACAAAACTGCCTCAGGGAATGTTAGTTTTCTTCAATTCAGGATTTTTCATTTCAGCTCAGAGTTCCATCACGGAGATTGACACATTCAGAGCATTCGAGTTTGCGTATTTGTCAAGAGAGTCTTTTCGTTGTTTCTCTTAATTTCTTTTTTTTAAACCGGTATCACATTTTTCGTAACTTTTATCGTGAAATTTGAACACAGGTCTTGCAAATATAATTCCTTGTACTGTTCTCACTAGTACGAAGTACGAAGTTCTCGGTACGATGGAGAACACTCAAGTATTCTCCAGTTTTATCACAAGCTAATATTTACAGAGGGATATTAAGCAAAAAAATAATAAATAAAAACATGTAGCATAGTTAAGCGTAGCGAAAGAGAAAATACAAAGTTAGCTCTTCATCAGTTCCGGGCTAATATTTTCTGCAGCGAATTCAAAGTAAGAAAACAAAAAAAAACTAAGTAGCAGATAATAGGTGTACTTAACTTCATCCACGGAGAAAATATCTACCTATTTGCTCTGCTCTTCCTGCTACTTATATTATACCCGCTTCCAATATTCAAGGAGTAAAAACACCAAGAAAATCCCACATAATAGTCGTGCTTATCCGTAACGAAGGCATAAATAGCTTCTTAATTTTATCCTGAATCAAAGCAATAATTCAAGACGATCCCAAGCTCCCCCAACTCAGCGTTTCGAAGCCGAGTAAAGCGAGGCGTCTAATGCCTTCCGAGCAAACCAGTGCCACGAACCTGCTTCATAAACAAACGAAGCAATATCTCGGCCTTGAGTGATTCAGTTCGATATCCTCCTCCAGGCTGTTTAGCGAAGCCTTGATGGAACGCAACTCCGGAGCTTCGAAACACCGCTGTACGAGACGATGGATATTAGGCTTAAGGTTTATATGGATTTCTCTCTTGGTGTGTATATTTTGTTGTTGTTTTTTTGCTTGCTTGTCTACGTGTGCTGAAGTGGGCGTATGCTTTATATGTGTGATTAATCTTGTACACATATCTGATGGTGTGTGTGTGTGTGTGTGTGTGTGTGTGTGAAGAACGGTGACATGTGTGAGTGTTGATCGTCCGCGCGCCGTGTTAGTTAGTATCGGTGTGTCGCGCGAGAAGGCTGAAAATTAAGACGTATGTGTCCTGGTGTAGATGATCAAGATATTATTTATATTTGCATGGAAGTCTTATACATTTTATTCACTATTGTAAAGACCTAAACTTTTATTTTATATTAGCACCAGTGAAAAACTAAATCAATAAATGTCAGTGGTATAGTTTTGTGCACCATTGAAAATATATTACTTATGCATCAATAGAAGAAGGCATGAATGACAAAAAGATCGATTTTCATATATTACAGTAGAAAAATAGGAACTTTCAGCGTCACCATAACTGTCTAATGTTTAGAAATTATATACTCGGAAAGAACAGGTTACTGGTGTGGGTCTGAGCAATGAAGTGACGTTGAGTTGACTTATAGATAACCTACTAAGTAATATAAAGCATACGTCAGGGGGCACGTCACTTCACCCACTCCACCTCTCCACCCTCGATGTTCCCCCCAAAGTAAGCCTCCACGCAGCTACCCTTTCCATTCCAAGCCTCTCAAGAATCGATCAACTTCTGGCATTGTGTAGAGGTGAGTGGTACCTAGTATAAGGGGCTGTGAACTGGTATATGGGGTGTGAAGGGATGTGAGGTGGTGTGTGACAGAAAGGGATGATAGGATATGGTACGAAAAACAAGTGTGGTGTAGTTTTTGGAGGTATGGTGTGGTGTGAGGTGGTGTGTGATAGCAAGGGGATGAAGGTGTGGTTTTTTGAAGGGTGTGGTGTAGTTAAACTTGTATGGTGTGGTGCGAGGTGTTATGTTGGCAAGGGGTGATGTGTTATAGTACTAGGAAGGGGTGTGGTGTATGGTGTGGTCTCCGAGGTGGTGTGAGGTGATATGGTATGGTACTAGGAAGGGGTGTGGTGTATGGTGTGGTCTCCGAGGTGGCGTGAGGTGATGTGGTATGGTACTAGGAAGGGCTGTGGTGTATGGTGTGGTGTTCGAGGTGGTGTGAGGTGGTGTAGGCGACGGTCGGCCGGGAATGGTACGTCCGCTGCCTCCCTTTTGATTATTGATCCTCGTCCTGATAAGAAAATTTATGGCGCTGGTCAACATGGCTGCCTCGGTGCCTGTACGCCCTCCCCTACCCCCCTCCTCTCCTCCTCCTTCCTTCTCCTTCACTTCCTTCTTTCTTCCATCTTCCTCCCTCCCTCCCTTATCGCTCCATTTCTTTGTTTTATTTGTATGTCTTCGTCTGTTTTATTTTTTTCGGTTACGTCCTCATTTATTCATTTATCTGTCATGTTATTTTATTATTTATTTTATTTGCTTACATAGTTTATTTTCCCCCTTTATTTGCTTCTGCCTATTGAGCCCAATCTCTCTCTCTCTCTCTCTCTCTCTCTCTCTCTCTCTCTCTCTCTCTCTCTCGATTTATATCTATTTTTCCATTATGATTATGTGTGCTAGGAAGAACGAATCACACACACACACACACACACACACACACACACACACACACTCACACACACACACACATTCCTTCGTGCACCAAGGGCTGTAAGGATTCCATGGCCAAATTTAGATTAATTATGACCCTATCGAGGAGGAGGACGAGGAGGAGGAGGAGGAGGAGGAGTCAGAGGCAGGGAGTAGGGAGTGTCTTGAATCATTCGGGAGGAAGAAATCAATAAAATGAAAGCAGGGTTGAGTGAGAGGGACGCTGAGACGAGGACACGGGCGGCTTAATCTGATAGCAAGTTCGTCAATCATTCCCAGAGCAGTCCCTCCTTAATATATTGTCACCACCACTCCCGTTTTTTGTTGGCTCGCATTCTTATAAGGTTCGTCTTCGGTATAGCAAGCTCGGTGTGGGATGCGGTGTACCCTGCTTAGTCTGTTTTTATTATTATTATTTGGAATGTAATTTTTTATTTTTGTCCTTCGTTTTCTCTTTTTACTCCTGAATGCAAATAATAAGCTCGGTGACACAAGAAGAATTCAGCGTCGGCGTTCGAGATGTTGGGATAATGCGTGTTGAGGGAAGGAATATGCATTGTAAAATTTGTACCTGAAGAATTGTGGACTTTGAGAATATGTATGCACTTTAAATGATTTGTTTTGTGATGTTATATATTATTAGAGAGAGAGCGAGAGTTGGAAAAATAGGAATAAGTTACTATGGGAAAAGGGAAATGAGGAAAAGGAAGCGAATGAGTAGGGAAGTGAGTGAAAGTCTTTTATTATTAGTTTTATTTGGATTGAAACAAAGAAAGTAAGATGATGAGAAGGAGAGGGGGATAGGGAAAGGATGAGTGGATGATAAGGGTGAGGATGATGGGTCGAAAGGTAGAAGGGCTGGGGATGGCGAAGAGAGAATGACAGAGGAAGGATGATGGAAAGAAACAGAGTACGGGTGACTAAGGTAGAGTTATGAACAGATTTTGATAAAGTAAGGATGTTGAGGGAAGTGTGATGAGCTGAAAGGACTTGTAGAGAAAAGAATGTAGTAATGACGCATGAGTAAGGATGAATAAGGGAAGAGGAGAAAGGGGTTGTAGAGGAGAAAGGGTGAAGGAGCAATGAACTGAGAATGGGTGATAAAAGTATGAGCTAGGGACGGAATGGGATATAAACAACGAACGGGAATGTGAG
Source organism: Eriocheir sinensis (assembly GCF_024679095.1). Lineage (NCBI taxonomy): Eukaryota > Metazoa > Arthropoda > Malacostraca > Decapoda > Varunidae > Eriocheir > Eriocheir sinensis. Next base: position 22,832,365 of record NC_066515.1, read on the forward strand.
CAGGAAATATAAAACAGGGAACAGGAAGAGGATGGTTAGGGATTAAAGGCTGGCGGAAGCGAAGATGATAGGAGAATGGAATGTTATGACACGGGGGGCAGCAGGAACCATAAACAACAACAGTAGCAACAATGGTACTCTGCCGCTACTACTACTACTACTACTACGACTACTACTACTACAACTACTACTACTACAACTACTACTACTGCTACTACTAATAATAATATACTACCCCTAATACTATGACAGATATTGCTTTTGCTAGTAATATGAAGGAGTAGAAGTAGCAGTAGTAGTAGTAGTAGTAGTAGTAGTAGTAGTAGTAGTAGTAGTAGTAGTAGTAGTAGTAGTAGTAGAAGAAGAAGAAGAAGAAGAAGAAGAAGAAAAAGACGAAAGAAGAAAGACAACGACAACAACAACAACAACAACAACAACGATAACAGCAGCAACATGAAGAACAACATCAGTAGAATCAACAACAACAACAACAACAGCAGCCACATGAACACGAACAACACTAACACTCGTCAACTATTTCTCAAAGGCGCCGAAGAACAGACGGGAGATGGCGGTCGGACGGACGAACGAACGGCGCCAGAAAACTAGAACACCATTTATTTTTATCGCTGCATTTTTAATTTGAGTCGAAGGAATATTTGAATAATTATGTATCGCGTAACATGCTATCTGAGGGAGCCGTGCGCTGCATGTCCGGGATAAAGTCTGCCCGTCACAAACACATCGCCAGAACAATTATTACTGCATTCTTTTTACCCCAAGAAGCTAATGGGTGAACGGAATGCAGCCGGGCTTGGGGGAAAAAAATGAGGAAGGCAACCCATGTGTTTATCTTATCTTCTCTGAGCGATAATATTCATCAAGGCTTATTATCCTCAGTAGCTGCGTCGTACTTACACAGAAGGCACGCTCGTCGTAGTAATAAGCAAAAAAAAGAATACCAATAAGGATGAGGATAGGAAGGCAGGAAGTGGAGGACATGTCGATATCTTGAGTACGACATCATGAGTCAAATTATACAGCACTTAATAAGATGTTCCTGGAATAATAACCAAACAATAAGTAAATAAGTAGAGGAAGAGAAAGCTAAAGTATAAACAAAAGTAATGAATTTTCAGTAAAGGTCAAGTCTTATGATCAAACAAACAATGAGAAAAAAAAACAGCCCAGAGGAAAATGTCCAAAGGGTAGAATCCTTTAAATGCAGATCAACTTTCACATCCATGAATATGATGAATGCTGACCACTGATTATGCCTCGTGGCCCAACAAACTCACCTGGCGCGGTACGGGAGCAGGTAGCAAGCATCCCGCCTTACCTGCAATTACCTGGGATAAAGCCTGATGACGTTTGTGGTTCAGTTACACGAAATGACTTCTTTATATCGTGTAGAATATCACCAAATTCATGTACTTCGTTGATGGTTGTAATTTAGTTTGTTTAGTTGTCAGGCCGGTGTATTTTCCTTTTTTTTCTGGCAGGGTTTTTTATTAATTATAGAAACGCAACTTTGGGTATATTGCGTAGTTGATGTTATTAGGTTTATGACGCTGAATCATCTCCAGGTTTCTCATAGTAACATAGCGATGACCTGAAGCATATGCCGGACAGTACACAAGGTTACCGCTGACTCCGCTCACCCACGCCTAGCTCCCTCTAGTGGCACTTCTCCCCGCCGGTGCCAGGCCGATAAAGTTCCCTGGGTGTGCTGCGGCGCGTGACGGGGAGCGACTTTTATTATTAGTACAGCAGCGGGGCCGCGGGGCGATGCTGCGTCCCGGCCTGCCGCGCGAGGGGGAAAAACTACCGTGCACTGATGATGATATTATAAGGTGGATGAAGGCTACTGTGCTCTCTCTCTCTCTCTCTCTCTCTCTCTCTCTCTCTCTCTCTCGCTTTCTTTCTCTCTTTGTGGGTTGAAGAAGCTAACCATGTGTGACCTATGAGTTATGTTCTCGTTTTTTTCATCCTCGTAAATTTTTCTCCTTACCAGTTTTATCACGATCATCGCCACTGGTAGCCGCTACGAGTCTTCCGGCAGACGAGGACCTGTCCAAAACGGCTCCGCTAATCTCTCTTCGTTCCTCGTCCACTCCTTCCACCTCGTTCTGATATTTATTTACGTGATGTCAAAGTCCTGACGGCCGAGTGGTGATATTAGAGATCCCCAGTTGGTGTCTCTAAATTTGGAAGAGTACTTGACATTCCTCCTTAGGCTGATAACAGGATCGAACTCCTTCTCAGCGATACCTCGGCGGCCTGAGCCTCCGAACACGTGTGACGGGGAACGTTTCTCATCCGCCGATTGCCCGATATCCTGATATCCAGGCCTCGTTATAGGACGCTGAGCCGGCGGAATATTCAAGACAAAATATAAATATCTATTAGATAGTTCAGCGGGACCCCATTCATCCAGCAGAGCTACAATAAACCAGCCTTGTTCACCGGCCTCGCTCCCTGATACCGCGGATAATCCACTCGCCTTCAGGCGCCCTTGCCTCTCTCTCCTCCTGCACCCTCTGTGTTTCTCTCCTCTCCTCGCTTTCTTTCCTTCCAGTTCTCAAGAGACACAAGGAAGTAATTGCAGCGTGGCAAGCATATGTGCCTCGGTGTGTACATGGAAGCGCTGTGCTGCTGCTGGTAGAGGCTGATTCTTGTATGATAAGGACGCAGGTCGCTCTTGGCTGACGTTGATGCATGTGTGTGTGTGTGTGTGTGTGTGTGTACACGTCCCTATTACCGCCAGTCTGAGCGAAGTGCTTCAGGATACCTCTACCGCAACCAAGCGTATGAAGGACACCAGGAAATATTATCCTGATGGAGTAGCGGGAGCCGCAAGGGCCACAAGGAACGGGTCAGTAAGGCAAATGACCTCGAGGGGCAAGGTTAACGACCGTGGCGAATGTCGCAACACTTACGTCGCCCCGAGCCGAAAGACCACAGCTCGTCCTTGCAGAGACTCGACTTTGCCACCTCCTCCGTCAGGCCCCCGAGGGAAGTGATGCGTCCCAGGCACTCGGTACCTTAGGGGGACTAAAGCAAGAACCTCAGACAATTGAGGTCCAAAATCCTTCTTCTAAAGACTCCTGTTTTGCCCTCGAGGCCGCTGAAGCATGCCAAGCACTCCCGACCCTCGGGGAGACTAAAGCAAGAACATTAGACAAGTTTGGTCCACACATATCGCCTCTTAAAATTCCTGCCTTGCGTCCCTCAAGGCTGCTAAGTACTCGATGCTACTGTTCTTGAGGCAGTTTCGAAAGCGTTCTAAAGGATGTAAATACGGCGTGTGTTGAATGCCGTGCACGTGGCGCCCCTAACTGCCCGTCGATCCCGAGGCAGACCCGGTTGTCCTGAGCCATGCAGGTGCGATGCTCTTCTCGGCGGGTGGCGCCCCTTCCTCAGGCAGGACTCGTCCCCGCCCTCCCGCCCGCCTGCCGCTGAAGATCCGCCGCTGCCTTTGGGTGGAGGACTGTGGTTAGGTGTTGCGGTTGATTGCGGCAGTGCAGAAAACGGGAGAAAATGACTACAGAGCCGGAGGATCGGGGGCTTGCCTAGGCTGAGGGCACCGACTTAGGTGAAAAAACAAATGGAAAAGGTGTTCACCCGACCTGAGGCCAACAACACCATTAAGGACCTTGCGAAAGAAGTGTGCTACATCCCAACCACTGACGTTGCTGCCAATACCCTAACGGGCTCTCCTGCAGCGTAATTAAGCCGTTATTGGAAAGGGTACGTGCGAGCTGTAAGTGGATTGGAGGGTGGAATGGTGGGGGCGTTTTTAGGGTATAGTAGTGGATACTGGCGGCGGTTTCTTAAATATAGTAATGAAGTTGGGGAAAAGAGGCGTGTTTTATGACTTATTAAAGAAAATAAGACAGTGATTTTAAGGGGTCAGTAGGGAAGGCAGGAAAATAGGACACGTATTTCGAGTGTCGGCTGTGTGGTGTTCACGAAACCAGCATAAATGGATGGGTGGTTTGGGTTGGTATTGTGAAGGGTGATGCTTTGAATGTATATTGTTAGTCAGGGTGCGATGGGCGTCTTTGTGGGACATTGTGACTGACCTAACTGCAGGGGTGAGGTCATGGGAGACTGAGTGAGGCTGCGATTGCGATACGGAAAGATTTATGCTTCTTGTGGAAATGTTTTCTTGTATGTTTTTTTTTCTTGGGAAACTTAAGACATTTTATTTTTTCAATCATTTGTCGTGTTCATAACTGTAAATATACGTTCTCTTGAGGGATGGAAGTCTTTGAGGTTGGTGGTGAAGAGAGAGAGAGAGAGAGAGAGAGAGAGAGAGAGAGAGAGAGAGAGAGAGAGAGAGAGAGAGAGAGAGAGAGAGAGAGAGAGAGAGAGAGAGAGAGAGAGAGAGAGAATATATTTGAACAGGCTTTTTACCGATGGAAAAGATAAGAAGCAAGGTGTTTGGACTTTCTTGACAAGCTAACTTTCAAAGGAATATAAAAAAAAGAAAAACTTACCCCACGAATCCACGGTGCGCCTCACCCGAAACAATAAATCACGCGGACAGCTGAAGAATCTTATCATCATTCCCACGTACTTAACTTATTTAGGTGGCGCACAAAACTCAATGTCACTCTTTTAACGTAGAAATGCTCAATAATACACACTCGTATACGCATATGTCACAACAGCTAGACAGGAACCCTTCGCCAGGAACACAGGTCGCAAACAGAGGTGCAGGGAATTGAATGCATGGCTGTTCATGTCGCTGTGGTTCAATGTCACTCTCCAAAACTAGTGCAAAAAGTCACTTAGAAAACAAAAGTCACAATACCTGCCCAGGACCTCTTCGGCAGGTACACGGACAGGTATGCAGAGGTGCAGGGGCTGAGGGTATAGAGGTGGGTCATGCCGCCCCGTCGCCCGCCGCCCCGGAGCGTGTGGTATACCCTTGACAGGCCCCGCCACCCCACCGCTGCCCCCCGGGGTAGACTGATAATTGTTTTGTTCAATTGTGGGGCCACGTGGGGCCAGAACAATTAAGCTGTTCCGCGCTGATATTGCTGCTGGATTCATGGCGTGTATGCTTTTAATTTGTTATGTTTTCTTTTTCTTTTTTCTATTTGTTCTTTTTTTTGTCGTGTGTGTATTTGAATAAGGGGCGTTTTGTGTGTGTGTGTGTGTGTGTGTGTGTGTGTGTGTGTGTGAAGGTTGCATAGTCATCTTTTATCATTCGTGCGATTATATGTGTTTTCTTCACCCAAGGTCTGGTCATGTGCCGGACCCGAGATGGTCAGTCCGTACCCTCGTTTAGAGCACGGAGCTACATATGTGTTTGTTTGTATATGTGTGTTTTGTGTATTTGAGAGAGAGAGAGAGAGAGAGAGAGAGAGAGAGAGAGAGAGAGAGAGAGAGAGAGAGAGAGAGAGAGAGAGAGAGAGAGAGAGAGAGAGAGAGAGAGATTAGAAACCCATGTATACAGCTTGGGGCGTGAGTTTGCGTGCCCACAGTCAAAAGATGCTCCTTGCCTTGCTCTTGTTCCTCTTTCAAGCTTGCACGGCCCTTTGTGGCTCTAGTGCTGAGAGAGAGAGAGAGAGAAAGAGAGAGAGAGAGAGAGAGAGAGAGAGAGAGAGAGAGAGAGAGAGAGAGAGAGAGAGAGAGAGAGAGAGAGAGAGAGAGAGAGAGAGAGAGAGAGAGAGAGAGAGAGAGAGAGATTTTCCTACTTTCTTAGGCCATCAAAAACAGGTCTTCCTCGTCTCAAAAGTCGTAAGCTCTGATTCTTGCCTCGTTTCTCTTGTAATGGAGCGAAAGACGGAGGAAAGGTGACGAAGACAAAGGTAACAGACTCCGCTTGATGAGAGAGAGAGAGAGAGAGAGGATAAAGATTCTGCACCGGCCTCATCCATCAACACCAGCTTCTCTTGGCACTTAATTTCTCACGTAGGAAAGCCTCGAACCGTAAGACAAGGAGGAGCGAGGCCTCGACCATGTTCACTTGTCAAGGGTTCGCTGTGTTACTCGGCTCGGAAATAATGACTCGTTCGAACCCCGTTTTGTCCGAATTCCGGGGAACAAAAAGTACAGAGAAGAGGTCGGGTGGAGAGCGATGTACCCCCTCCCTCCCCTCCGACCCTAAAAAGAAAACGGAAAATAATTAACCTCCCATATTTTATTTTTCATTTCTTGGGTTGCGTAAGAATATGCAGCTGTACCAAGTCAATGGATTCCTCAACTTCTCATCCCTCAGCGCCGTTTTCCCATTTTTCTTCGTCGCTAAAGGAGCCGGACAGCCCAATTGCAACGGTTAATTACTCCGGCCGCCTCATCAGACGCCACTAACGCCACGATTACCATAAGCATTTTCCGGAATGTTTTGTTAACCAGATTTCAGGTTATTTTGGGATTAGGAAACTTGCCTGCCCTGAACTGATTCGCTAACGAGGCGGAGTGAGAGGCGAGGAGGACCTGGAGGGATTAATGAAGGGTGGAGGAAGGATAGGGCGCAAGAAGGAAGATGGGATGAAGGGAAGGAGGGAGGGAAGAGAGGCCGGGGAGGGCATCAGGGTGAAGGAAGGCGGGGAAGGCTGGGGAAGCAGCGCCGGGAAGCTGATGAAGACGAAGTTGAAATGCAAATTCTCTCGTTTATTGTTTCACGTGAATAGACTTTGCCTTGATAAATGGGCTTAAGGCACGGGCCAGGCAGCGGCGTCACGGCAGGTGTGCACAGGTGTGGTGGACTTCAGGGGCCCCACACACGGCCTCATTAAAGTGTGCAGTGAGTTATTCCGGTCCTGCAAACCTCCGCCTGATTAACGATGAAGCACAAGTGTTAATAGGCGTGCTGAGGGTCCAAGAATTTATAGTTAAAAGGTGGCTGAAGAATTTATCAATTATAGACGTGATAAAAGTGACGGCCGTGGCGTAAGGTGGTGGTTGATAACGACCGGAGGGCGAGTACAGCACCGAGGTATTGGAGGGAACAAAGCAACGCCCTAAAGAACATTGTGATTAGGTGGCGCTGGAAAATAAAGATAAATATTTAATGGAAAAGTAAGCCGCGAGAAGCTAATGGCGCCGCGTGATTGGCTGCTTTATGGGTCCCGACCCAGCGCGGCGGCGGCGGGCGGGGCCTCCCTACCAACACTGAGGGTCAGGCGGAGATAAACTCCCCGAAGACGAAAAGTTATTATGCATTAAGAACGCGTCCGAGATATCGGGTGGTGTTTACGGGAAGCCGGTGGCGGCATTATCGGCTATAAACAACCGGGTTTCGGAGGAGCTGCTCTGGTAATTATGTTTTGCTGGTAATTATTTGCGGACTTGCAGCAGCAGCAGCCGGGCGGGAGTCGGGGGCAGCAGGTGGCGGGGTGGTGGGCAGCCCCAACGTGGTAATTATGGGCCAGCTCTGAGCCATCAGCCTCGGCGAAAGTATTAAATGAATAGCCACACCCTTGATGAATACGGAATCACAGGCCCCGCCGCTCGCCGCGTGTGAGGAGGACGTTCACGCGGCCCACGCTGCGGCCGCCGGACGACCCTGCCCGGCCCGGCGGAACATTGAAAAGGAGGGAGGTGGCGGCCTGCTCGCCATCCATCTCCGCCATGTTCCCCGCCGTCCCTCCGCCGGCCGGGGAGATACACTCGCCGCGGACTTGGTTATTGATCACCCGCGCCTCCTAAATCACACGGTGGCGGTAATAACGCGGTGTATCCTCTTGATCCCCGTCCACGTGACCTGCCGGCAGGACGCGGCGAGGCGGACCCGTGCCTGGCGCCGCGTCGGGGCCTCGGCCAGCTATTAATTGTCGAACAGTCAGTGACACCTCGACTCCAGGAACTGGCTCGGCCCTGAGCGGCGCCGCGGACGTCAGGCGAGCGGTCGAGTCGGAAGAAAAAAGATCGCCTTTCTCCAACCCTCTTGCAAAATTTTTCCCCGCCCTTCCCTCGCCCAACCACCCACGCACCCCCTGCCCCCATCCAACCACCCACACCTCCCTCCCTGCCCCGTGGTCATGAGTGCGCTAACTGTTAAACGAGTTGTGGCTCACACTCCCGTCCACCTGCGGCGAGTTCCACCTGTCATAAGGTGAAGGTTGAGGCTGCGGAGGGAGAGAAAGAGAGACGAGGAGCGCCCTTCCAGGTAAGGTCGTGGAGCTAATTGCAAGCTCAGGTTTCTCTGCGCGGCGGTGGAGGGCGGTGAGTGCGTAGGTGGGAGGGAGGGGAGGGAGGAGGAGGAGGCAGATGGAAATGTTGGGAGCTGGAGACGTGGAGAAGAAGGATGCTGCAAGGAGAAGAAAGAGGGGGTGATGGGGAGATAGGGAGGGGAGGGGCGGCCAGGACCGGGGGCACGGGCAGATGAGTGGGTGGGTGGGCGGGGGCCTCCGTGTTTGTTCACAGTGACCTGCGGCTCCCGGGGACAGGCTTGCCCCCGCCTCGTGCTGACCAGCTTTTCCTTGGGCCTTGTATTGCTTCCTGCACTGTCTTCCTTCCCGGAGTAATGATGATGATAGTGATAGTACGAATCACCTTACTCATTATACTCTTATTTTGTTATTTTATTTAGAGAAGAAAGAGACGGGGTGACGGTGAGGGCGGGGCGGAGGTGAACTGATGTACTCTGAAGGACTCTGGAGGAGGTGCTTAGGATGGAATATTTTTTCGGGTGTCTTCGCCTCATTGCTATTACTCAGCCGCGCGGACTTTGACTCATTACCGACTTGTTCCGTGACCTTGAGGGTGTCGTCTCCTGTCCTCGGGTCAAGTCAGGACAACAAGAGTTATTTTAAGGACGTCCGGCCGCCACGACGCGGGGCTCCAGGAACGCTGCTCACCCTTCTCCTCACCCCGACACACAGGCCGAGGAAGCGTCAGTCCCCTGCGCGGTTTGAGTATCGTTAACAAACACTTTATTTGTTAGAGGGATTGCCTCCCTCTGCTACCTGTGTGTAGATAACGTCAATTTACTTGTCAGTGAAGCAATTGCATCTAGCACATGTGTAATTTCAATCTCCGTAATTGGATTCGTATCCTACCTTGCCTCACCTGCGAGGATCAATCCACCTAATTGAATTCCCTGCGAGCGCCTCCCCGACAACAGAAGTCCTTAAGCTGCATCTCTGTAAACTGGTTCGGCGATCCGACGTTATTAGCATTATCCATGAAGGTATTACCAACCCTTCTCTGTATTCATTACTAGGCAAACTTCATTAGCGGCGATGAGGCGAGGTGAAGGAGGGTGAGCTATGCCCGTGATGAAGTTAGCCGGGTGCTCTCTCTCTCTCTCTCTCTCTCTCTCTCTCTCTCACACACACACACACACACACACACACACACACACACACACACACACACACGCACACACACACACACCGGGACAGAGGGGAGGGTGCGCCTTCCCCCACTCTCCTCGGCTAGCGGGAAAACATCAACAAGTCCTCAGAGCCTCGTTCAACACAAAATAACTTCAGGTCAAAAGAGAGAAACAAAAAAATATAACAGTGGCCGCTTCGCTCCTCCTCGTAACTTATCATAAAGTCAACGGTGCCTTCCTCATCTTATGCTGATCCATGGAACGGTAACACAAGCAGCAATATATTACGACTAATGAACAGGGCGGCGCGGCGGAGCTCAGCATGATAATCCAGGTGAGGGGGGGCGGAGAGGCACCTGGCCAGACCATACCTGTGCCGTCCCTCCCTCACCCCCTGTCCCCCTCCCTTCGTATGGGCAGCGCACGGCAGCCCCTTGGTGAGTGAAGCCCCACGTTGGTGATAATTGATTTTGCCATTGAGTTCATCGTCTGAATATTTTTTTTTTACTACATTAGTCAGGCATGAAGAGACCACCACACCCTCCAAACTCCTTCCTCCCCCTCACTGACAACCTCTACTTTCTCTGGCTCCTCCTCTTTTAATTTCCTCCGTCTTCTTTAACTCTTCCCAGTCTCCCTCCTCTTCCTTCTCTCACCTCCACTTTGCGTCTGTCCCTCCTTCAACACTGCCGCATGTGCTCTGAAGGTTAAAAGACTTGGTCAGTAAATCATCAGTCATATTTTCTCCTGGTATATTATTTTTCCCCTTTGGTCGCCTCCATTCGTATTACCCAGGGATGGCCGCGTCCTCCTCCACGCGAAGTACTTAATGAATAGCGCAGTGATGGACGACGCACGTGCCGGGGGTCCCACAGAAGGAAGAGCCGCAGCGGTGAGCGACGACTGCCTGGCACGCAACGGCATCCTGCATTGGCGGCGCTGGGATCCTTTGCCCCGACGTCGCCCTTTGCCTTACTGTATAGACCCACCCCCAGCCCCTCCTGCTGCTACTTCTGCGTTTACTACAGTACCGTGGAATGCAAGAACATCACCTTGACTGCCGCTCTTTGCCTCTGCACGCTTATAACTTCCTCCTGCTGCTGGTAATCCTGCTTCCTCCACAGTACTACCTCAGTTATTGACATCATTATTGTTGCCTCCATCTACCGCCTCCTGCTTCTGCTACTTCGGCTTCCACTACTCTACCACATCATGCACCAACATCACTACTTATTTTTTTACAGCACCGAGAGCAACTCAAGGGCAACAAAAAGAAAATATAGAACAAAAAAACCCGCTAACTGTTGTTCCCATACAGCGACAAGTATAGAGTGACCAAAAGAGAGGTCAATTTCGGATGCTTCCTACTACCATTTGTGTTATTCTGATATACTTTTTGCTTTACTTACTACTTACTACTAACTTACTACTTTGCCTCCACCAGACTGCTATAGCAACAACAACACCACCAGAGCAACTGCAGCCATTTGCCCTAACATCGTAATCACTACCACGCCCTTCTCCTGGTTGTTTCTTTCACTACCACCAATACTAGGACGGCACCGCCAGATAGTCTTACTTCTCTTTCTCATTTTCCTTCTTTTTTTTTCTTCCTCGTCCCTCACATCATCACTGTTTCCTTCCTATGCATCGTTTTTTCTTCCTTTTCTTCTTTCTCACTCACCACATTAAATATTTTCTTCCCATTATTTCTTTACGAGATTAATTTAACACACTCAAGGTGATCTCTGAGTCTCCCCGTCAGATTCTAAGCCTCTTGCAGCGATACCAAGGTTCAGGGCGATGCTAATTTCCCACAAGAATCTGCTACCATCTCAAAATGATCTCGAGATTCTCATAATAAACTCATGTCATTATTTACATCACAATTTCTCATACAGGTAGCAAGAATCTGATGACTCGCGTTATGCATTTGAAAGTGATATTGTTAAGGGTATTTTGTATGTAAGGTTTTGGAATATCGTTAAAGAATACAGGAAATGTTCAGTCAAATGAGCGAAAATATCGGTATGCTGCCCCGCGTTGATTTGTGACTGGTTGGCGAACGCTACTGGTGGAGGCGGCGGCGGCGGCGGCGGTGGCGGCGACGACGGCGGTGGTGGTTAAGTCGCTGTGAAGGCAAAATTGATCAATTATAGAACATGATTTAGTTACCCTTCAAATTACTGTGTGTGTGTGTGTGTGTGTGTGAGTGTGAAGGTAAGGTCACACACACACACACACACACACACACACACACACACACACACACACACACACACACACACACACACACACACACACACACACATCTCATTTTAACACACACAATAATCTTAACATATACAAGAAACTCCGGCCGGCTTTTCAAAACTAGTCGGTATTCTTATTGCGTCTCGGCCTCAACCCTCGCGATGTATTCCTTCGTTGATCGCTTAACGAGTAACAACACCTGTATATTGCGCCTTCGTTACCTGTAATAGGCCGTCGGTTGCGGCTTCCTGGTCCTCCGTCTTCAGGTGAGGAGAGAAGAGGGGGAACCGGGAACAGAGAACTCGCCACAGACTCGTTCTATTTTTATTTTTTATTTTTTTTTATGTTTCGTTTGGGTTGGAACTCCTGAAGCTGTGGTTTGTGGAGTTTTTTTTTTGTGTGTGTGTGATGAATTGGATGGCTTAGTTTGTTGTGTTATTGGTTGGTCTTTTTTTTTTATAGATTTAACATTATTATTTTTTTTTTGGGGGGGGGCAAAGGCTTACATTCTTCCTCTCCATCTTCTAAATCTAACCTTTCTCTATATTACTTTATCATGGCATGCTCTTACACTGTACTATGCATCTTACTATTTCTGCATGCATGTCTAAGTTCTGAAATTCGAATCCTTTTAAAAATTCTGAGCAACTCTTTGGGATTCAGTGCATTGTTTCAGTTTTGCTTTTTGGAACTTGCTTGTCGAAGTTTTTGCGACAGATGGCTTCTTCTGTTTTATCACTCTCAGGTCTGGATACTGTAGTGACGTTGGGTAATGCACCATGACAGTCGTAGATGTGGACAGTGAGGCTCATTCGGTCTGAGGTGGCGGACCAGGGTTGCCAGATTATCGTATTCACCACATTGTATTCATCCTTTTTAAGCCTCAAACTCTCGTACCTACACAAATGACGACAGAAAATTGAAGTTAGCGTTAAAACTCCTATTTATTGATGTTTCTATGTGATTTTTTGCTATAGTTATTGGTCAGAAACTACGAAAATACAACGCTGTGGCGGACATGTGACGGAAATATCAGCGATGGAAATGAAGTGAGAGAAAAAAAGTATTGAAAAAGAAGAACAGGAGCAAGAGGGAAAGGATGAGAAGGACCCAAAGAATGCAGGATAACTGTACACTGATTGGCGCCACTCGGGAACGGTATAGCCGCATTATTCTAAGTCACAGCGTAAAGCATATAACGTATAATTCCAATCTCATGCGGCGTGCGAGAGACTGAGACGCACTGGGACGTTTATACACACTGGAGGGAGGGAAAAATGTGCCCCGCATCCTCATTATTTCTGGTTATTGCCTCCCGCGGCCCGAGGAGTGATTGGGAGGCACTGTCAGATAAATTAGCCGCGTGGGGTCCCCTCCGGCGCGCTCCTCTCCACACCGAGATGCACCCGCGGAGGCGAGGCAGGAGGGTGACGGGTGCAGAGTGACGGGTGCTGCTGACCGTGCTGGCGGCGTAACAAAGGCAGCCACCTGTAGGGGCTGCAGGCGGCGGGGAGACGTGCTGCCGCGGAGTCAAGAAGCGGGATAGATCACAAGCAGGGTCAGGTCATCTCTAGGGTCTAAAAACCAAGGTGAATAGGTGACTAACAGGACCAAGTCACCAGGATGGAAAGGTCACTTACAAGACCAATCACCTGGAGGTCACCAAAAGGATCAGGTCATATATAAAACAAACTACCATCATAAATGTAACCAGCTTTCATGGGTCACCAGGAGGGTCAAACCAGTGGCAGGGGAGCGTCACCAGCAGGACTGTAAGAAATGATAGGTAGGCAGCTAGGTAGTATAGGTCACCATCAGGGCCACGTTAGGTGAGGGAATAGGTACAGAGCTAGTTTAACCGAACAGCAGTGTCGGGTCATTCAAGGTCATGGTAACAAACCGAACTCAGGTAACCAACAAAGCCCAGACACACCTTAACATTCATGCACACACCTCGGCCTTTATAAGAGTGCGAAGACTTTCTGTGCCCTGACAACCCCGAAGCCCCGTGCATGATCATATTAGCGACTCAGCAGCGATAAAAAAAACATTCTTCAGCAAACATTTATAATAACATTAGGCCGTAAATATATTCTGGACCTCCTTCGTCCTTTTAATATATTCTCAGAGGCAGTATTTGCACGCCCGTCAGTGGCCGCCAGCGTGCCAGCGTGTAACACAGGTCCATCCAAGGCTTGTTTGCGAGGAATACCACAGGAAGGAAATCGCTTTGACGGGAAGAAAAGCGAAGCGCGGCCGGCTGTCCGTCCTGGCCAGTCTGCGGTGCACGCCTCGCCCCACCTGCCTCGCCCCACTTGCTTCCGCCCCACCTGTCGTGATTATAAAGTCAAATAAAGGAACGTTGCTCTAGTACAAAAGAGTGTTTATTCGTGGACAGCTGTTTTGAGCCATTATTCTTATTATCATTGTAACTGTTATTATTACTATAGTTATTGTCCTTACTGTAGAGAGAGAGAGAGAGAGAGAGAGAGAGAGAGAGAGAGAGAGAGAGAGAGAGAGAGGGAGAGGGAGAGAGAGAAAGGGGAGAAGAGTACCACATTAATCTCCCTCTTTGAAGGTGTTTGCCCCTTGTGTCATTCGGGGAGTCGCAGTCTGTCACAATTACCCCGAGGAGTGTTTTCCGGCAACACCTGAAGACCGTAAAAACTTGTTCCCTTATGAATGACAATGACCGGACGGCGTGTGGGTGTGGAGAGAGAGAGAGAGAGAGAGAGAGAGAGAGAGAGAGAGAGAGAGAGAGAGAGAGAGAGAGAGAGAGAGAGAGAGAGAGAGAGATTTATCGTTGTTTTTCTTGTTTTTACTTAAAATAACACGTGTCTTGCTGCCTCCGAGACTAATATTAAAAGTAAAGAATTTCCGCATTAAGAGTAGTATTTTCTGTATTACTTTCTTCTCATCATAAGTATTACCATCACGATCACTAATATCAATCTCATCTTCGTTCCTCTGATCCTCCTCCTCCTCATCCTCACCATCATCATCACAATTACCATCACCATCACTTCATCCCTCATCCCCCCATCAACTTCTTCCTCTTCATCGTTGTCCTCCTCCTCCTCATTTTCCGCCTCATCATCATCACCACTACCGTATCCATCCTCATCCTCATCATCCTCACCATCACCATTACCAGCATCCTCATCACCATCACCCGCTGCACCAGTTAATGAGTCCTCGTCACCATCACCGCTCAGCCTACAGGATAACAGCGCCGGGGGTTAACAAGGCCTCATCAACCACCGCTGGCCAACTCACTAACAAGGCTCGCTTCAATAGGAAATAAATACCAAGCAGATAAAAAAGAAAGGAGAAACCAGTTAGGCCACAATCGATATGAGATTAAATTAACGTCAGCGAGATAACACGGGCGATAAGACGGCCTTGCGCAGCCACCCGGAGCCCAACAAATGTCCTATCACCGTTTGGAGCTTGCGATGACGGGCAGGCGGGAGGAGGCGGTGATGTGCAGGCGATAAAAGAGACAGATAAAGCAGCTTCGTGTTCCTACCGCGAGGGTCAAGTCAAGGGGCGCGGCAGCTGCATGCACGCTGGGCCGATAAGCAAAGGATCTGATTCTGTTTATTCGGATTGGATTCTTCTATATTAGAGTCGAGTTCCCTGTCAAAGATTCGATCCTCTTATGTTTTATTGTCCTGGTGATCGTGGTTTCCTGTAATCAAGGATCGGCGGGCTTATTTGTCATGATTCTGTTCGTGTTATCGTGCTTTCATTGCGGTACTTGAATGGTCTGCTCTCCGCTCTAAATGGATTCTCTTCGTTGGGGGTTTCGATCAACTCCTCAGCTTATTTTATTCAAGCAGAGCATGACCGGGAAACGACTTGCTTGAGTGAGCCCATGACGTCACGCGGGCCAAACCAACCACAGGGCGAGACAGCGAACCAATCAGCAGCGTTTTCGTGACCCTTTGTCCATCAGGCGGCGCAAAAAGTCACCGAGGTGGAAACGAAACTACTATCAAGATGGTATGCCGGGGTCACCTTTTGCGCCGGGAAGGGTCTCTTAATAGCGCGCTGTAGGACGCTTATCGCCTTATCATCAGGTGGTGGCGAGGTGTAGGGCGGCGTAGGATAACTAAGGACACGTCCCTCGGCCTTAATCAGTGCCGCTATCGACCGTTGAACTGGAAAAACAGACGTAAATGACAACCCCTTCTCACGTTCCGGCGGTGAGAGGGGCGGCGGTGACAGGGACGAGGAAAACAAGGCGGGGTGACACCTTAAGAGAGAGAGAGAGAGAGAGAGAGAGAGAGAGAGAGAGAGAGAGGGAGAGGGAGAGGGAATAAGAGAGCGAGAGAGTATTCCCTTTACCGATCCTAAGGGGCCGCCCCAGTCTTGGGTTATGGCTACTTAAGGTCACCGCTGCTTTCCGCTGTGTTGGTTTCGTTGTCTTTAGAGGCTTCGTGTGTGTGGTCTATGGAGTATATTGTCAGCCTGGACGTGTTTTAAAAAGAGAAGCTTAAAAGGGGAATGTGAGTTTATCTGTTTTTTTTTTCTTTTATATTTTTCGTTCCGTTAGAGATCGCCCTTGTGTCGGCAGTAACATTGAAGTTTTATTTTAATTTAGGTGCTTTGTATGAGGAAAATGATCTAGTAGAATTTGTGTTATTTCCATTTTCTAGTTTTTATATTGTTCTTGTAAGTCCGTGTGTGGTCTGGGATATCTTTGTCGCCTCTATTAAATTTATCGTAATGGTGTTTGTTTTTTTGACGGGTTTGAGGACAGTTCAGTAAGCTTCACTATATTCACTGTTTGTTATAGAACCCCTGAAGTAGTGGAGCCTAATGTTAATGGCAAATGTTTTCTCTTCTGCAGGATCTTGGTTCTTGTGTTGCCTGCATGGCCTCGTCTGTGTTGCGTGATGGTGAGTAATACACGACTTTGGGGATGTTGCTGGTGGTAAAAATTGGAGTGGTAGCCGTTGTGGGGTAGAGAGGGAGGTGGACTGTATTGGCGGTGGTGGGCGTGGCGGTCGGGGTAGCACTGAAGGTTGTGGTGCTGGTGGTGTCCATGGAGGGAGGAGCGGGGAGATGACTGTGTTGCTGGTGTTGGGTGTGGTGATCTAAGTGGTGTGTTCCCTTCTAGGCGATTTGTATTCCCTCATCCTGTTTTTAGCAATGTCGTAAAGGTCGGTTGATAGTTCGGTGCATAATGTAGATGAAAGAAAAGAAAACTATATGCAGCTCGGAAAAGAAAGATAGAGGTTGGTAAGTAGATAGACAGACAGATAGATATATAGATGGATAAATAGATAGATAGGTAGGATTTATTAAGGAAATGGGACGAGTAGGTGTATGATGATTCTTAAGCATCTGTAAAGGAAAGAGGAAGCACATGAAAAAGACGTAGACAGAGAAAATGGGAGACGAATAGCGGGAGAAATAAATGGCGCAAAAAGTGAAGTTAGTAAAGTCAGTGGAAAGGTAAAAGAAATTCGATGAAGAAGCAAATAAAAACAGTTAGAGGAGGCGGGAAAAGATAAGGAGCAGGAGGAGGAAGAGGAGGAGGAGGAGGAGGAAATGGAGATAGACAAAGGGAGAGAGAGATCACGGAGGAAAAGAGAGGTAATAAATGGTAATAAAAGAAGGCAAAGGAGGAAAGATGATAAATCGTCTTAGGGGGAAGCAAAGACGATGTGTAGGACGAGGAAGGACGAATAGGAGGAGGAGGAGGAGGAGGAGGAAGGCGTGATGGTAGTGGATGTGGACGAGGTTGAAGCTTCTCCGGGCGGACCAATCGCCACGCACAGACTTAAGATTAGATGATTAAATGCTAATTCCCTCGCGATACGATCTTCATTGCCCCTGAAACGATTAGGAGCCAAAGGGGGATGATTAGGTTCCTCGCAGTGAGATGGATCATTAGTGAATTCTTCTTAATGACGGAGGTTAGAACTAGCAACACTATTTCCCCCTCGCGAAGACGATCATCTCGCCAAGTTTATGTGTTATGCTGAGGGTGAGTGAATGTTGAGAGCCAGCCAGAATCCGCTTTAATTCCACCTTAATGGAGGCGATAAAAATATGATGGACGGCGTCTTAACGTTGCCCGGATGGTGATTAAGGTGTGAGATGTGCGTTTTGTGCCTAATATCTCGTCCTGTTTTCGTGTTTATCGAGCGCCGTTGTCTCGCGCACGTCGCTTTGGCCCTCAGTAAACCCCGCGCTCCCCTTCACTTATGCGTTTTAATCTTTCCTCCTATCACCGTAATCTAAATGACAATGAGATGGTGATTTACAGCTGTTTTATAATACGGCTGCAGCGTCCGGGCACAGCACAACATCGGCCGTCAGAACATAAACGCGTGTGAACAAAAATTGTGGAATTTCCAGCGCAAAATTACGGCAATCATAAGAGTGATGATAAATCTTTGTTTCGTTAACCGCTGCACGCTCTTGTCGATGTGTGCCTCGCGCCGGCCCTCATTGAACACCTGGTCTGGTCTTTTGCCTAATGCGTCAGGTGCGAGGCTTTAAAAACGACCCTTCACAAATCTGGCCGAGGCTCACCTGGCTAACCCATCAGGTAAGCTGGGATCCGGGCGTAATCCGAAAAATAATCGGATTATAAGAGCGGGAGGATGAAAGTGATAAAAAGTAAGAGTGGAATGGAACTACGTGAACACAGACAGTTGTTGGTGTCAAGGTGTTGGGTGTTACCTGGCGAGGCATGGACAGGTGCGGCGGAGGTGACAGGAAGGAGGTGCGTCTCTTTGTAGCTCCTCCTTAGGGCGACTCGTGTTCTTGTCTCACACCTGAACACCTGTAATAGAGCCGGAGCATCGCTAATCCCTTGCGACGTGGACACCAACAGGTAGGCATTCTGAGTCCCCTGCAGAGATCATATCAACAACCCTGCTCCCTTGTCCCTCTCCCCCCATGTCCCTTTGCTTCCCCTCTCCCCTCTCGCCCTCCCTCTACCTTTACTTCTACCTCCCCTCTTCCCCAGGTAGGGATACACCTGGGATATGGAGGGGGAAAGCGATGCAATGGATATGAATGTAAGGGATGGTGGGGCGATACCGCGGAAGGGAGAGGTGCGGGAGGTGATGGGAGAGGTGTGAGAGGTGGAAGAGATGTGATTGGAAGGGAAGGTGATGGTGTGAGTGGAAGGAAGAGTGACGAGAGGAAAATGAATGAGATGTGGACTTTTGTGTGTGTGTAGGAAAGAAAAATGACTGAAAAAATAAAGCAAAGAAAAAAAGTAACTACAAGCATTTCGACATTATTGAAAAAGAACAGAAAGTGGAAGTAAAAAATAAAATAACAAAATCAATAATCACAAAAACAAAAACATTACAGAATACACATAAGTCCCTCCGTCTATCAGCCCGTCGATCTGTCTGTCCCTTTACCTGTCCGCGTGTGGCTGTCTACCTGTCCGGTCCCGCTTCCTGCAAGATTTAAATTCCTCTTATTACACCTGCAATTAAAGTCTTTAATGAGGTCGGTTTTCACGGGGTCGTCGCCATTATAAGCGGAGCCACTTAAGCCGCGCCCTCCAGATAATGCCCCGCTGCCCCCGCCCCGCCCCTGCCCCGCCCCGCCCTTTAAACCGGAGCGGCGCGCAGTTCGGATCCAGATCAGGTGTAACCGGATCCGAAATAGTGTTCCGGCCGCCCCTGGACCTCTCAACGCGGATGTCCGGTTTTTCTCGGCAGCAAAGTCGCCGCTCATGCGCATCGGGTTACTGATGATGCTTCCTCCAGGCTCATGTTTGAAGCTCAGTCAACAACTTCATCATTCGTACTTATGATTTACCGAATATCATAACAGAATAATAAAACAGAATTTCTTGATGATATATAAGGGAATAAGTGTATTTATCCATCAGTAAAGTATTGAAGATATGTACTGAGAATCGATACTTCAATTTGAAATCAATGTATTCGTCAAACTGTTAGGCTCAAGGATACAAGAATAATTGAGAACTAAATTGATTGGTAATTGATTCATAAGTTTAATAAGAGCTCGGAATTTTTTCAAGACAACGCAAATGAGACCGTTAGGAAACAATGGAGTGATCCCTTCATGTGCCAATTTGGAGCAACACAAGTGATGAAAATGAATGACAAGTAACCGAGACGAAGGCACAATGGACTCACAATCTTTACGGGCAGAAAAAAAGGACGTACAGTTCCCCGAAGTTGTTCAAGCAGGAAGAACGAAGCAAAATAATCTTAAGAGGCAACATTTCCAAGCAGTACGGAGATAAAAACACTCCAGAAGCCACGCAGGAGAACACGAAGAAGAGGCTGAAGGCTGTAACTAACGCTGTAGAATCAATAATCACGGCCGGTTTGAAGGGACGGGAAGCTCACCTCGCAGGAGATAGCGATGGGAGATTATGCTAATGACGCAGTAATGATGGTTATGGCGATAATGGCCGCTGCTGATGAGGGTGATGATGAGCCTCGTGTGCGCCTAAAAGAGCACACTGCACGGGAGACGTTGGGCCGCCAGCATCATTTAGTGGACGGCCAGGTGAGGGAGGAATGCAGGTGGGCGGGTGAGGCTGGGGGTGGAGGTGAGGAGCCTGGTTTTCTTATACTGAAGAGGGCAGATGAAGGGTGAATAAAGACCAAAGTAAAGGAGACAGACTAAGGCTAGAAAATGAGTAAAATAAAGTAGGTAAAAGAAACCTAAATAAAGAGCAAAATAAAGGAGGCAGATGAAGGGTAAATTAGTAAAATATAAAAGGCATATGATAGTTAAATAAAGAGGGAAATTGAGGAGGCAGATGAAGACTAAAGCAAATAAAGGAGGCGGACCAAAGCTAAATAAAACCAGAATGAAGGAAGCAAACTAAAGCGTAATAAAGTATAAAATAAAAGTGCAGACATGATTTTGCTGAAGAGGATTTTTTTTAATGATTTACAGCCCTGTTTTCCTTGTTCCCTTCACTCCTTACCTGTACCACTTCTCTTGTGCCTTAATTACCACGCCTTTCAAGATCATTATTTTTTACTTAACGTTTTAACCCTTCTCTAAAACCTCATACCTTCAATTTTTTTCCCTCATTTTTTTCCACCTCCTCCGATTCGTTACCCTTTCCCTCATCTTCTTTTTCCTCAGCTTCCCTCTCGACCGCTACCGTCATATTTCCTCTCCTTCCAGCGTCTTCGTTTTTAGCATCCATCCCTTGCATTCTCTTCCCATATACTCCCTCACGTCTGTTATAGTTAAAGCACAACATTGAACATTCCATAAATTACCTGTACGATTATTTACCTGCATCTCACCTGGACACCAATGAGTCTTATCAGAAGCTAAACGGTAAACAATATACAACTCATTTTTAGCTTATGAATCTTTTAGTTATTGTTTTATGTGAAGAATCTTTGAATCATGACGCGGGGAACTTCATATATATCTTCAATAAATTATTTTTCATCCGGATAACAAAAAATCAGCGTCTCATTCGAAGCAACAATACACATCTCTATTCCTTGCCTCACTCTGATATTTCCTGTGCAGTCTTCTTTTTTGTTCATTCTTATCATTCTTAACCCACATTTTTCCTCCCTGGTCACCGTTGCTAGATTATCGTACTCACCACATTGTAGTTATCCTTTTTAAGCCTCAAACTCTCGTACCTGCGCAAATAACAATAGAAAATTAAAGTTAGCGTTAAAGCTGTTATTTATTGATGCTCTTTTGTTTTCTTTTTGCCATAATTATCGGTCCAGAACTACGAAATTTGGCAACGCTGTCCCTGATCTTTTTTTAACCTACATTTACGAGCTTCGGGCGGGGGCGTAACCTTCACCCCCGCGCCCCCACCCACACACGCCACCAGTCTAATACTCTTTTTATTTCACGGCTCAACCTGAAATTTCCTGTGTATCTATTTAAGCCTTTTTTTCCCCTGACGTAATCTTTTTAACCTATATTTCCCACATCAAGGGGAGGGTGTATCCTGTAAACCCCTCATCTTCCCCCCCCCTTCACCTTTTCCTCCCTCTCCTTACTCCCTCACTCTCTTTTACTTCCCCTCTCACGACTCTCCCCTCCTCACCTTCCTACCCCGCATATCCTCCCATTTTCCTCATTCACTTTCATAACTTCACCTCTGCTTTTTTTCCCCCATTTTCCTTTCTCCCTCATTCTCGTCTCTTGCGTTTTTTCCCATCATTTTCCTTCCTTCCTTACCCTTCGCCTACCCCCTTCAGCTTCCTTTTCTCTTTACCTATCTCTCTCCCTTCCTCTCACCGCCTTCAGATTTCCCCGTCACCTCATCTCCTCACATTCTCTCTCCTCTCCTCTCATCTCCTCACCTTACCCCCTCCTATTCCTCCCTCCCTTCAGTTCATCTTCCTCCACTCAACTTCCTCCTCTCACCTTCACCCTCATGCTCTGCTCCTTCACCTTCTCCCTCTCCTTCCTCACCTTCCCTGACCTTGTCGTGGGGGCAGGAGGCGTTTCACTACCCACCTTTTTGCCGAGCCAGAAACAACAGGCAGGAGGGAGCAGGTACAGAGAGAAGAGAAGGAAAAGCAGCGAGGGAGGAATAACAGAGGAGCGGAAAGGCGAAGGCGAGTGCTGGTAGGAAGAACGAAACAACAGCGAGGGAGATGCGAGGTAATAGGAAAAAAGAAATAAGTTGGAGAAGTACTAGAAGAACTGTTTAAGGGGTTATGAAGAGCAGGGGAGAGGGATCAACATATAGGTAGAAAATAACATGCAAAAGTAGAAAAGAATTAATGGCAATGTTGAGAAAAGGCAAAGGGAATGACATACAGAGGGCAAAGAATGGATAGAGAAAGCAAGGGGATGACAGAGAAAGGAATGGGAAGAAAAGTAGGAAAAAAACAGTGAATGGAGAGAAAAAGAGGCACTTACATGAGAGAAGGAAAGAGGAAAGGGGAGGAAAAGGCAACAAAAAATAAAGAGAGGATGAATTGAAGGAAAAAGATATCAGATAACCGTGAAATAATACAATTGGAGAAAAGGGACGCAAGTTAAAAAGGATAATCACTAAAGACAGGTGACAGAGTAGAAGAAAATTATTACGTACGGATAAAAATAACAGGCCAAAAGAGAAGCATATAAATTGGACAGGTAGGGAAAAGAACAGGAAGAGAGCCAGTAGAAGAAAAGAAATAGATTACGTAGGAATAAAAGCAACAGACCAAAAGGGAAGTACATTGGCCGGACAGGTAGGGCAGAGACACAGGTACACAGAGGCAGGTGCTCTTGCTGCGCCGGGCTGTAGAAGGAGCGTGGAAGGTGTGAGGCAAGGCGGCTGCATGGAGACGGCGTGTTTGAGATGGATTATGCATGCGACGACCACCTGTGAATAAGCGAGAGGTCTACTTGATACAGATAAATTAGCATACAACAACACCGCCGCCGAAGGCCTCAGTTTAAACTAGCCATTTGGTCTCGCGCAAAAGTTGGCCCCTGGTGTTGAGGTGAGGTGAGGTGAGGTGAAGGCGGAGGTGAGGTGGTGAGTTGAAGTGAGGTGTGAGGGGACGAGGAGAGTTAGAAAAGTATGCGTAAGAGAGAGAGAGAGAGAGAGAGATACATACAGACAGACAGACAGACAGAAAGTACATTTATTTAACATCAATCGTATGACACAAAGTACAATAGTAGAAAAAATACACTGATTATTATAAAGCCTTCAAAGATTTTTAATGCCCAAAGAAATAATAATAATAATAATAATAATAATAATAATAATAATAATAATAATAATAATAATAATAGTGATACGTTGCTCCTTGATAGCGTTGTAATACATATTTTTCAGCTGCCGCTCGTGTGTTATGTTGTGTTGTGTTGTTATTTTGAGGCTTGTTATCCCTGAGTCTAGTGTGTTACGTGTGTTGCTGTATTTGTTGTAGTGTTGTGGTTCATATTCTTGTGTTGCGTTTTGATTTTTGTGTTGATTAATATTCCTTTGTGTTTTCTTATGTTTTTTTGTGTGTGTTGATTTAGTGTCCTGTGTTGCGTTATGTTGCATTGTGTTGTATTGCAATGTGTTCTATTTTTTGTTGTGATATATTTTCCTGTGTTGCGCTGTGCTGCACCTCATTCCAGCGTGTGTTGGGATCGTGGCCTCCAGACATGGTGTGATAGAGTCGTCCGCTGCTTACATTTTTATTCTGTGTTGCGTTGTTGTGTTGTCGTTTTTTATGGTGTGCGTCATTTTCCTTGTGTTGCGTTGTGTTGCTCCTCATTCCAGCGGGTATTGCGATCGTGGGCTGAAGACATCTTGTGATAGAGTCGTCCGCTGCTTACTATTTTTCTTGCGTTGTTGTGTTGTCGTTTTTTTTATGTTGTGCTTTATTTTCCTTGTGTTGCGTTGTGTTGTTTCTCATTCCAGCGGGTGTTACGATCGTGGCCTCAAGACAGCGTGTGATTGAGTCGTCCGCTGCTTACTATTTTCCTGTGTCGCGTTGTTGTGTTTTTTTATGATGTGCTTTATTTTCCTTGTGTTGCGCTGTGTTGCTCCTCATTCCAGCGTGTGTTGCGATCGTGGCCTCCAGACATCGGGTGATAGAGTCCTCCGCTGGTTACTATTTTCACCTCCGTTTTCTTTCCCGCCTCTGGTCACTCTCCTTCCCTTGCCAGTCATTATCACGCTGTTCTCTTGCTCCTCTTTACTTCCTCCTTTTTCTATTTATCTCTTTGCTCCTACTCCTCTTCCTCTTCCTCGTCTTTTCGTCCTCCTTTCCTACTTTGCTCCTCTTCCTCGTTCTCTCTTCCTCATCGCCCTCTTCGTCATGTTTTCTTCCTTATTTTCTATTTTGTTCCCCTTCCTTGTTTCCTTGTTGTTTTCTTCCTCCTTCTTGTCAACCTTTTCCTTCTTATTTTCCTTTTATTGTCTTGTTTCCTACTTCAAATTTTCGTCTTTATATCTGTTTATATTTTTTTATTTTTCGTCTACTCTACTTAAATTTTTTCTCCCTATCATTTTCCTTTCTACTTTCCTCCTCCTCCTCCTCCTCCTCCTCCTCCTCCTCCTCCTCCTCCTCCTCCTCCTCCTCCTCCTCCTCTTAACACGACCTCCCAGAACTTTGCAGGAAAATTACTCGTTGTCCAAGGATGGCCTGCGATTGCTTTCAGTTTTTACCTCCAACGCTAATGCCACACTGGAAGAAGAAGAAGAGGAGGAGGAGGAGGAGGAGGAGGAGGAGAGTAATACCTTCTTCGTAAGCCCAAACGACTCTTCCTCCTTCCTATCCTGCCTCATTTTCCTGTCTCCGAGTCGTTTTCTTCCTCCTCTGAACCTGCCTTTTGCGCCTCCTCATGCATTGACTTCATCTCGTAGCGCTCTCTATCCTTCACTTTTTTTTCTCCTGTCTATCCTTTCCTTTCTATCTTTCCCTTTTGTCTTCCTTTCGACTTATGATTCTGCTCCTCCTTACTAATCTTTCATATTCTCTCCGTCTTCATTGGTCTCTCACTTTCTCCGTATTGCTTTTCTTTCTATTTATCTATGTTTTCATTTCCTCTTCTTTTCCTTTCACCTGGTAATGTCTTCGTCTATATTTCCATTTTGTTTAACTTTCAACTGATGATTCTGCTCCTCCTTACTAATCTTTCATATTCTCTACATCTTCATTGATCTCTCACTTTCTCTGTATTGCTTTTCTTCCTATTTATCTATGTTTTAATTTCCTCTTCTTTTCCTTTCACCTGGTAATGTCTTCGTTCTTTCTCGTTTTCCACTTCTTTTGTTCAGTTTTATTTTCCACGTTCTCTTCAGTCTTGTTTTTTCCCAAGTTTCCAGGCCCTCTTCTTGCTTCCTTTCCCGTCCGCAATGACATCATCTCCTCTTCTGTGAGTGGAGTCAGTAGCTGCCGGTGTTCATGTTTTTTTCTCGATGCTGTTTAGATCGACGTTGGTTCTGGGCTGATTTTCCTACACTGGACTGGATTGGGCTGTTACTTTTTTCCCCATTGTTGCTGTTTTATTATTTGGTGTTCTTTTTTTCGTATATTAATCGTAGAATATTTTGTTTTCATCTTTTTTTTTTCGTGGGGGGGAGAGAGAGAGGGGGAGAGAGAGAGGGGGAGAGAGAGAGGGAGAGAGAGAGAGAGAGAGAGAGAGAGAGAGAGAGAGAGAGAGGTGTGGGTGGGACGTGGGTAGCAGGTGCAGGAGTACTAGTGATCCTCCTCTTCTTCTTCCTCCTCCTCCTCCTCCTCCTCCTCCTCCTCCTGAAGGTGACCCGTTTGCTTACCTTCCCTCCCCCCCCTCTCAGGTGTTCTCAGGTGAATCAAATTGGCGTTGTTATTTTTCTCCAAATTTGTCTTGTTTACGAGTTCAATATCAGTTTCTTCCTTTCTTCACTTCGGGCTTGCTTGTATATTTAGTTTGTTTGTGTGTTTGTAAATCCATCCTTGTTTATTTATGCGTCTAATTACGTGTTTGTGGCTCGAGCGTGTGTGATAGTTTTATTTATTTTATTAAGTTTCAACGCTCAGGTATTTTATTTTCGTTTTTTTTTCTTGCATTCATTTAAAGGGATGCTGTGTGTGTGTGTGTGTGTGTGTGTGTGTGTGTGTGTGTGTGTGTGTGTGTGTGTGTATACGTGTGTGTGTGTGTGTGTGTGTGTGTGTGTGTGTGTGTGTGTGTGTGTGTGTGTTGATTAATTCCTTTATGTATGTCTCTGTCGTCTGATTCTAAGCCTGAAGTGTTATATCAATTATTTCTCGATTGATAAGATCTGTGTGTGTTTGTATGTGTGTGTGTGTGTGTGTGTGTGTGTGTGTGTGTGTGTGTGTGTGTGTGTGTGTGTGTGTGTGTGTTTAGAGAGAGAGAGAGAGAGAGAGAAATGCGTTCACATTCATTATATTCGTGCACACGTAGGAATGTTCAGTGCGTGGGGGCAATGGCACCGCTCCCCCTCCCCTTCACCCCTCCCCTTCACCCCCTCCCTCCCCTCCACACGCTGGGAGTGAGCCAGAATCCTCCCCCACACCCCCTCCCCCTCCTCCCCCTACTCATCACTGCTCTATGGGGATGCTGAGTGGGCAGTGTATCTTCCCCTTCACTGTTTATCTGATAAGGCGAGGGAGGCAAGACGTGCTGCAGGACTCGGCCTTCTACATATCCATTAATGTGACCTTTACGAGAAGTGATGGATACACTCCCTCCCATCACCTGCTCTCCTCCTCCTCCTCCCTTCCTTCCTCTTCACCCCTTCTTACAGTGCTGGTGAGGAAGGAGGAGGAAAAGGAGGAGTGAGAGGAGGAAGAGGAGGCCTTACGTCACCCTGGGAGGAGTTGGCGTTCGCTGACCCTGCAGAAGAGCGCCCCGGCAGGCCCATCAGCGCAACCTGGAATTAGACTACATCCAGACCAGCTTCCAGAGTCGGGTTTGGCGGGCGTTTCCCGGAGCGCGGGGCCGAGCGAACCGTGCACGTGTCCCGGTCTTGCGGCAGGCACTGGGCCAGCGAAGGGGGGGGAGGGGGCTTGTCCTGACAATACAGACACGACTCTTGGTCCTTGAACACCTGTAAATCTCCGCCCTTCATCCATTTGCATCACAAATCATCAATGATTTACTTTAATAGGTTTCTCTAATCAGTTTATTATGCGGCGTATGCATAAAGGTGTGCTCGGTCCTTATGTGTTTGATATATGACACCTGGACGCGCACAACACCCCTCTCGTTAACGGTGCCTCCCAGCTGATGCGCCCCCTCGGCGGCACCTCAGCGGCAGCGGCGGGCGCGGGGCAGCGCCGCGGCCCGCCAGTCCGCCGCCGCCTCGTCCATCACCCGCTCCAGACGTTCATAGTTAATTGCTACTTCCCCGGTATTGATCTAGAGGAGCTTGTTAGCGTACGGGCCATTGAACGCCCGCAAATGAACTTCGTGCGTGGGGTTGCAAGGAGGCAGCAAGGAGGCTCCCGCGTGGCCCTCCGCCTCCCGCGAAGCAGCAGAGTCTTCCCGCCTCAGGACGCCAGTACCCCCACGCGAGGGCCGGGAGGAAAAAATCAATGACCGAAACACGCAGAAATGACTCAACTTAGAACACAGCGGCGTGCGTCTGGGCGGAACGCTGCGGCTGCCCGGCTCCATGATTAATACGTGAAAGTCCTGTGTTGTGCCGACGGTCATACGCTGCTCTGTATGCACTGCTTTACACTCTCAAAATGGGGGGAGCAAGGAGAGGGGCGTTACTGAGGGAGATCCGCTGGAATGATGGATAGGGTCATTCCGTCCCTCCCCTCCTTTCCCTTCTTGCTCTCCCTCCTTCCTTCCTTTTCCCCGATGTTCTTGTGTGTGGGTCAAGTGCCGTTTTACGTGTTAATGCCTTGGGGTTATTGACACTAGTGCTGGTGTTGTGGGTACTGGATATAGCGGTTAGGCTCTGTTATTTTTTTTGTTACAGAACTATGGTGTTAACTTTGGGAATGTTTTTATGGTGATTGAAAGAAAGTAGAATACCGCTAAAAAGTACTTACACTATAATTGTGGGTTTCCTATTCACGATGCTCAGTTGTTTCACGTACTAGTTGTAGTTCGTATATCCACTGCTTGTATGCGCCCTTCTGTACCTGTTTTAGCGACTCCGTGTACTTACTGTAGCGGTTCTTCTTTCGCTGTGACGTTATTGGGTTAGCAGTATTGTGGTGATGGTGGTCTGGTGGCGGTGGTGCTGGTGGTAATGGGTCTCTGTGGTGATGACGAACGCGCAAGATACCATAACGTGTAGATAACGATAGTATTGTGGCTGTAGTTACTTCTCTTTGCGTTATGCTTCAAGGTAACGATGGTGGTGGCGTGTTACAGAGACGTCGTTACGGAGTTTTTGTATCTGTAATATGGCTTTGTTACGAGTGCTGAGTGTGGGTATTTTTTTATAATTCAAGGGACCTCGTAAGGTTATCGTGACGGTGGCGATGGTTAATGTTATGGAGCGTCGTTAGGAAGTATTGGTGGCGGTGTTGTGGTTGTGGTTTTGTTTCCCTTGCATTGTAGTGATCTCGTAAGGTTATGGTAACACTGAGCCGATTCCACAGTCCAACACAGCGTCTTCGTAACAGCCCGAACCAAACTCTAGAATCCCATACAATCCAAAATGGTGAGGTCTTCGATGCCACACTAAATACACAAGACTTTTCCCGTATAGTTTCATCAAATTTGTGAACTTAAATATAAACACCAGACACTATACAAGGAAATCTCGAAGGCTTTGGTATTGGTTTGGGAGCTTACTAACCCGTCATGGGGAACTGTGAAACTGGCCCACTGTCGATGGTTTGTGATGGAGCGTCGTTAGGAGGTGTCGGCGGTGTCAGGGCGGCGGTGGCAGGGCGGCGGTGGCAGGGCGGCGGTGTCAGGGCGGCAGAGTAATGGTAATGGGAGGAGCGGCGGCGTTAATGGCTGTCACTTCGACGTCCCGGAGCTCGATCCTTGAAGATAAAAGGCGAAGGTGCCAAACTGTCTACCTGTGTACTGGAGGAAAGGAGACCCCCACGCACCCTACCTGTCCTCTCCGCCGCACACCTGTCTGTCGGGCCATTTGTCTCTTCTTCACCCTCCTCCTCCTCCTCCTCCTCCTCCTCCTCCTCCTCCTCCTCCTCCTCCTCCTCCTCCTCCTCCTCCTCCTCCTCCTCCTCCTCCACTTCCTCCTCCTCCTCCTCTTCCTCTTTCACCGTTCCTCGAGTTAAAATTCCCGTCAGTAAAATATTCAACTTCGGGCCGAGGGCTAAGCGGATGAAGTTATTACATTCTTTTGTTTTGAGCACGAAAACAAATCGCCTCTGCCATTTTCCTTGATAATCAGCGGGGTGATATATGAGAGAAGAATAATATGGCGGACTCCAGCCCATGAAAAATATGAATCCCATCCCCCCTTCCTGGCTTTTAATGACTCCAAGCACACCCATTAAAAAGTACACTCACTTACACGACACTAATGGCAGAAGCCGTCTTTTAATTTTAGCCTACCAGAGATGATAGTTACAGAGAGAAATGCCTTGTATAATTAGTTCTAAGAGATTACCCCGACAGCTGAGATATAGAGCGGTCAGGTACAAAAGGGACTAAGTACAAGGTGGGCAGTGCACGTCGGGGCCGAAGCGCACGTGAAAAAGTACGTTCATAAGCAGGCAGGTAACAGGTAAGAACACAGGAGCATTAAGGACGCCGAAAATTAACTCCGAGGCGGAAAATGTACATGGCAATTAACGATGTGATTATGTACTTGATGAAGCTAAGTGCAAAGTGGATGATGATTACAGAACAGGCGAGGGGGAGCAGGTGAGGGGCCGGGACAGGTGAGATAGAGGCCCAACAAAACGCGTGGTGAGGCCGGCCCAGATAAAACAATGGATACGAATAAAAATGTGTAAAATGTGGGATAGAGAAGAAGAGCGCGATAACTTTAAACAACAAAATATATATGAATAGGAGAGCGTGCAGTAAAATAGATAGTGAAGAAAAGAATAGAGGCGAAGAACGCGAGGCTCAGAAAACGATCCCGAAAATGAAGGTTAAAGACACAGAGAAACAAAAACTTGAACACGAACTTATCTTTTTTTGTCGTATTATTCACCCGCATTGATTATATCCAAAGTCTGCAGAACCTAACATAACTTATAGCAGCCAAGTCACTAAAGCTGGAAAGGCTGGCCAGTCCAACACCTGGATCGAGTAGTCCCTAATTAGCACTTCCACCTGTCTGAGTGACCCGCCGCGCCGCCCCAGCCCTCGCCGCGGGCATGGGGAGCCAGTTCAGGACCGCTCATGGCTGTTTGAACTCTGCAGTAGGTTCATAATATTGAAGAAAACGACTCGCAACCGGACCGTTCGGGTAAAAAGAGGACCGGGCGCATTCCTCGGAGAATGTGTTACGAATATATATACTTAGTGTTTTTTTAGCCCTCGTCTTCTCCCCTGCTGCAAAGAACCATCCCAGCCATATCATGCCTCGTATCACGCCGGGCATCACCTCCCTTCCCTGATGAGATGACTCCGCCGACACGACCTCTCACCCACCCTTACGATGACCTTCCCTCCGCCGCCCTCCTCCTCTCCGCCTCGCCCCTTGCCCGCCCGCCCACCCCGCCCCTTGCCCGCCCGCACCGCCCCGGACACAAAACGCTTCCCGTGGCCCTCGGCTATGGTAACTGCTTGCTATACCTCCCTCAATCCTTCATGTGTGTATATATATATAATACTTATTTATTTATTTATTTATTTTTACTTTTTGTTTTTTCGTGTGTGAAGGGCGTAAAATATATTACCGAATCCTTGGTTACTTCTCATCAATCATTCTAGTCTGAATTTTCTTACAATTGTTATTTCAAATTTGTGACAACGTGAACAAGTCTGTAAATTCGCCTCATGTTTTCGTATGCATTAAGTGTTTCTTTATGTCTTCACCTTTTAATCACCGGCTTCTTTAAAGGAAACAAATACTATAAACAGAGCCAAAGCCTTTACAGAGAGGCGCGACTCTCCTCACCTCGCCACGGAGACGCCATTCATCACTCACGTCGGGGAAAAGACGAGTCCGTGCGCCCTTCACAGCGTCTGGGTGCTGGTGGAGGGTAGGGGAGGAGAGAAGGGGAGCGGGTGAGGTGTGTCAGGTGAGCGGTGAAGCGTTAATATACCCGTCTGATGATGATGCTTGGCTCAGGCTTTGGCGGCTCCGGTGTGTAAATACTACTTAAACTGAAGCTTTTCCGAGATAGGTGTTTTCTTTCTTTTTCCTTTTTTGTGCTTTTTTTCCCTTTTTCTTCTCGTTCCTCTCCTTCTTTTCCTTTTTGTCTGTCTGTCTGTCTGTGTTCTTACCTCATTGTTTCTCTCTCTCTCTCTCTCTCTCTCTCTCTCTCTCTCTCTCTCTCTCTCTCTCTCTCTCTCTCTCTCTCTCTCTCTCTCTCTCTCTCTCTCTCTCTCTCTCTCTCTCTCTCTCTCTCTCTCTCTCTCTCTCTCTCTCTCTCTCTTCGGAAAAGCCTTACCCTATATTTTGACAGATTAAATCTCTCCTCGGTGTATTTTTCAGCAATCTTCCCGACTACTCTCCGTTCTGCCCAAATCACTTCGTTATCTCGACCTTCATTTAATTCTTACATAGTAGCATCGTTCATCTCCTTAGACGTCACACCGTGGACCTTAACTTTCCTTTATTTTACACCCGTTTCCTTCACTTCTCCCAAATTCTGTAAGAGGCAAAGGTCGTGTTATCAATTAATTTTCCTCCAGGTAACTCATCATGGCCCACCACTACGGGACAGGTGAGACAGGGGGACGAAAATAGAGTTCAGGTCGTGTATTGATTCTGCGTAATGAACAGGTGGGCAAGATTCATAAACGTGTGATGGTTATGTTGGGTCGTTTATCTCGCCGCTGTACAGGTATCGTGACCGCCACCCCCCGCCCCTCGTACTCCTTGGCTGTGTGTATTACGTTCATCCTCTCCCCCCGCTCGTCTATCTTAACGCCTCTTCCGCTCTGCCCTCCTCCTAATCTTCCTGTTATCTCTTCCCTCCCTTGCTGATACAATTTACTTCAGTTTTCCTCGCGTTTTTCCTACTGAAGATTATTTCTTTAGTATTTTCCTTGCTTCTTGGTTCTTCCTATTTCTTTTTTTGTGTTTTCTCACCTAAGTGCTCTGTTTAAGATCCAACAGTTATTTTCTTTCTAATTTTCCTTGTTTCTTTCCAAGAACAGTTTTCCCGCCATTCCTCTGCACAATTTCCTCCGAGTTTTCCTCCTTTTTTGTCGTGTATTCGCGTCTGGCTCATTCATTAACCTCTCTATCTATTTTCTTCCTTTTCTTTTCCTGTAAAATATTTGCTGATTATATGTCGACCTGTTAAAGTTACTTTGTGTAATATTTATATATAAATAAGAAAAGCAGTTTATGAAATGAACGTAAACTTAACCAATTCTAAGAAAAAATATTGATTTGAAAATCTTCATACAAAATGGGAACTACAAAACTGTTCATATTTGCAATTACTTTCCCGTACTATATGTTTATACTTAATACCGACAAATGGCAATATAACATCCCAGAGGAGCGTCTGTCGTGTGTCTGTGCACGGGTGTTGGGCGCAGACGGCGGCGTGTTCGTTAATGAAGAGAAATTTCAGAGAATCAAGTTGCAGGGAAGGGGCGGGGCGTCACGGAAATTGACAGTCGTCGGCCAGGCTGTGCTGTATAGTTCCTCCAAGTATTGTTTTGTGGGCAAGAACATAATATAAATATGCCATGAAATTAAGAACACATTTAAGGACATTCAAGAAACTGTTTTGTATAGAATATTTAAATAAAAACCTGGGATAAAATATATTCCTCATAATATAATTTAGATTAACAAGGAATATCGTTAATCCTATGATAAGTAGCTTGATTTAAGACTTCCTGGTCCATTCACTTATCTTATTATGAAGTAATCATCCTGAAGCTGTTTAAGTAATGAAAATTTGACATGAGTATCAGTTCTAAACAAACGTATTTTTGCTAAGGTAGTATTTTCAGCTTAATATTTTCAAACCTAATCCCCCCATCTCTCTCTCTCTCTCTCTCTCTCTCTCTCTCTCTCTCTCTCTCTCTCTCTCTCTCTCTCTCTCTCTCTCTCTCTCTCTCTCTCTCTCTCTCTCTCTCTCTCTCTCTCTCTCTCTCTCTCTCTCTCTCTCTCTCTCTCTCTCTCTCTCTCTCTCTCTCTCTCTCTCTCTCTCTCTCTCTCTCTCTCTCTCTCTCTCTCTCTCTCTCTCTCTCTCTCTCTTCTTCTCTTCTCTTCTCTTCTCTTCCACCTATCATCTTCCCTTCTCTTCTTCCTTCAGCTCGTTTTCCTCCTACTTTTCCAAAACTTTCCTTGAACCTCAGAAAATGTTACTACGTTAAATTCCACTTCATAACGACAACACTTGAAGCTGAAACATTAAGGATTAATAGTTAAGTAATGTTAAATAAAAGGACAAACTAAATTAAACCTTCATTTATAGTACAATGGAGCAGTTATCTACCCCTAAGGGTGCCTAAATGACTTTGAGAACTTTGTGGTTTATCAGTGGCATAATTAGATTGTGTAAGAGAGAAGAAGAAAAATTATGTGTCTTATATTATCTTATGTCTACGCAAAAGGGCTGTTGTGATATATTGAAAACACTAACAAACCTGAACTGGCATCTTTCATTAGAGAGAGAGAGAGAGAGAGAGAGAGAGAGAGAGGATAATATTTAAAGTTTATTTTAATGAGTCGGACATGCTAATTATTTACCTGGAAACATAAATAGATAAATGAGCGGGCAGGTAATCGTGCTTCATCACACCTTAATTAAAACATCATCAGCTGCCGTCTGCATAACTCGCCTTGATGATTAGATAATTGACACAACCTGAATACCTCGTGATTACCTGGCAGACTCACCTGTAATGGCCCCTCCCACCTGTCCCTCCCTCCTCTTCTTCCTCCTCCTCCTCTTTTTGCTCCTCCTTTACCTCCTCTTACTCCTTCCTCTGGTTCATACTTTGTTTCGTTTTTATTTCTCTCTCTCTCTCTCTCTCTCTCTCTCTCTCTCTCTCTCTCTCTCTCTCTCTCTCTCTCTCTCTCTCTCTCTCTCTCTCTCTCTCTCTCTCTCTCTCTCTCTCTCTCTCTCTCTCTCTCTCTCTCTCTCTCTCTCTCTCTCTCTCTCTCTCTCTCTCTCTCTCACTATCTATCCCACATCTATTACACACACATCCTCGCCCTTCCTTTATGACCTATATCTGTTGTGTAAGACCACCATGTCATTCCTGGCGTGGCTATAACATGTTCCAGTGACTACCCACACCTGTTAAGCTGTATTACTCCGCTTCTCCAGTGTTCGCCTTCAAACACTGTGACCGCTGTTGCCTCGATTGGGTATTGATAGCAAGAGTTTACCTGGAATGCTTACTAACACTCGGCCGTGAGTCTCGCCGGCAGCATCGCAAAAGCACGTGTAAGCTTCTTAACTAAATACTGAAGAGATGTCGAGATAGTTATGGAGGACGACACTCAGAGAACAGAATCCTTGTCACATATAAAGAGAATAAGCTAATTGATAGACTCACGTGTATAGATCTATCAGCGTTGATATTACAGAAGCAAGATCGATGGTGAGTCAGAGTTGTTAGATCGCATAAAGGAGAAAGGACACGAATTATGCTAAAAGATAATGGCAGGGTTAAAAAATATATGACTTAGTGCCTCAGCGTAAAGACAAATAGGCGAGTAAGTATAATAAACAGGGATATAAAAAGCAGCAGATAGAAGGGCGTGTTGAGATAGAGTTGAATAGGCGATGTATGCATAAAAAGACAACTCAAAAACACTCCTCAAGAACATATAAAGTAACTCAAACCACCTTACACCTACGACACGCCGCAAAAAGACAATCACAGCAACAGTAGCGACACACGATCACAGGAGGAGCAGCGGCAGAGGCAAGAGATCCAACCCTCCTCCTCTTCTTCGTCCTTCTCTTGCGGGCCACGAAGCATTCAGGAGCCGCGGATCAAGGCTCGTAAACTCGCCAATGGAAGCGAGAGACGACATAAACGCTGCGTCTCGTCCGTCCCGCCATTTGTCTCCGGACTCATAAGGTTTGTTTAGCCCTTTGTTTTTGTAGCGAGGCTGTCGTGTCGGGCAATTATCAAGGTGCGTCATCAGGTGAGCGGCGAAGAGGTGTTCCCTGTCAGGTGTTCCTCCCCACTCCATTGATCCGCCCTGCCCTGTCTCCTCCTGCTCCTCCTCCTCCACCTCTTACTCCTAATCCTCTCTATGTAGGTCTTGTTTTTGTTCTTTTTGTTGTACTTTATATTCTTTGTGTCTCCCTTTTTTTCTTCTTTTTTCTTCTTTTTTTCTTTTTCTTTTCCTTTTCTTCTTTCTTTCCTGTTTTTCTTCTTCTTCTTCTTCTATATTCTTCATTTTCCTCTAATTCTTCTTTGACTTCTGGTACTTCTCTCATCTTCCGTTTTCCCCTATTCCTCTCTTTTCATCATCATCCTCATCATCCTTCTAATCCTTATCCTCATCTTCCTCCTCCTTACCCTTCTCCTCATCCTCCATTTTAGCCTTCAGAATAGTAACACAGGGAATCGCTGAGCAGTTGTTGCCGAGGATCATTTACTCTTAACCAACTCGTAAGCGTTTGTCTGATATGATGCGGCAACAAATCTCTCGCTTGTTTTGGATCTGGTCTACGTAGGTGCGGTTCCCAGGGTGTTGTTAGCATATATTCTTTTAGTGAGAGTCGTGTTGGGATATTCTTTAAAACACTTATCTGCGGCAATAAACTCCTCCAGTGTTTTTACTAGTTATGGTTCGCGTGTGTGTTTGTTGTTGATATCCTTTTTTTTCTTTACTTTTATGCCTATCTAGTCAGGGGAACTCTTGTAATTGTTCTTTTTTTAAGGGCGCGGTCGGCAAATTTGGTGTTCTTCAATTTACACTTTCTGTCTACTGCACTAAAACAGTAGCCATTTAAAGACCAGTGTTTATGTTCGATGCAGAATAAACTCAACGTTGAAAATCATTGTCTAGTTAGTATTTTCTATTGGTTAGGATTATAGTTCATGTTGACGTTGATGTTCGATGTTTGTGTAGCTAGAAGAATGATTATTTTTTAGTATTCAGAAGCAAAGTAATGAACCAAAAGTTAATGAAGCGAGGACAGGCTCTCTAGGAAAGTACTTTGTTTAATTAATACTTCCTTTATATTTTTCCACTTGTTATGGTTGATTGTTATCCCTCCCAATGTACATGTAGTTTCTTTCTGACTTCAAAATGTTTATCGCGGGTTAGTTTATTAGTCCTCAACATTAATATACTAAACTTAAGAAGCTTGTTAAATATTGTTGTGTTTTATTAATAGAAATTAGTCTTAAGTATGTTAGGATTTATTACAAGGAAGGAGATATGTCCTGAGTTGTGGACCATTAAATCACACACACACACACACACACACACACACACACACACACACACACACACACACACACACACACACACACTCTCTCTCTCTCTCTCTCTCTCTCTCTCTCTCTCTCTCTCTCTCTCTCTCTCTCTCTCTCTCTCTCTCTCTCTCTCTCTCTCTCTCTCTCTCTCTCTCTCTCTCTCTCTCCCCCCCCCCCTCCCCCCCGTTTCACACACACAGGTATCACGGCCCAACCTGCCAGGAAGTATGACTAATTAAAACTCATTAACACAATAATTACAGCGGCGAGACCTTAAGCTCACTATTTATTGCACAGCGCGGCCTTAAAACTCCCCATTTAGCGTCTTGGAACCCCTTAGTTTGCGGCAGTAACTAACTTTACCTAATAGTCTTATGAGCGGGCTCCTGACGCTTGAAAAAGGGCGTGGAGTTTTCTCTTCTTTTTGTTTAAGATGATATGTTGTTTTGTTCTGATTTCTTTTTCGTACTCCGTTTTGCTTTTCACAGTTTCTTTTTATTTGTAGTAGATTTTTTTATACTTTATTTTTGTTTGTTCGTCTTTTTTTTTGTGTGTGTGGCATCTGTCGTATGAATGGGGTCAAGATGCTATCGACGTGACTTGCATTGTATTATGTATCGACAGACTTTTTTTTTAATGCACACGACTTACTAAACACACACACACACACACACACACACACACACACTTAATTTAAACTCTCTCTCTCTCTCTCTCTCTCTCTCTCGTGATTTAAAGGAGTTTAACTTTAGATAAAGGTAATTCTTCAAGGTAGCGAGACCAATTAGCAGTCGACAGGTGTTCTCAGGTGCTTACTCCACTACTTTGTCTGTACGCAATTTATGGCTTCTAATTAATAACTCTTACCGAAGAGACAATATTTATTTTCCGATGATGCATGGTTGATATATTTTTTTCCCGAACATGTAGACCTCCATCGCTCTAAATGAAAACAACAAAACAAATGTCATTAGAACACCTTTGAATTAAATGGTAAAAAATTACTTCCATGTGTTTGAATATTGCAATCTCTGACTCTGTTCTTTCTGTCTAATTTACTGATAGGTCCGGCAATTACCATTATGCACGGGGATGTTTACCACACCTTTATCTTCTGCCTCTTTTCCAGCAGGGTGTCGCCACGTTCCTCAGATGTATGTACGCAATTAACTTTTTTATATCAGGTTTATATAATTACGAGTAAGTAACTGAAATTATTGAAACAATAACACTTATAGCAACCCTAGATTTACACATAAAATTCAAAGCTGACTTAAGTTTGACGTAACAGTTTTTTGTGCTCTTTTCATGTTTATTTATTCGCAGTACTGTAAAAATATTTCTTTAAATATTTTATATACCAAAGCTTTAACTTTAGTCGTCTTTTCTGCTTGAGAAATTCACTTCAGCAAGATGATTTTTCTTATATGTATTTATTGACAGACAGATAGATAGATAAAAAGATAGATATAGATAATTTTTACAATGCAAAATCATATATATTTCCAAAATGGTGTTTGGGGTCTGCAAAGAAAATTTCGTGTATTTCCTTCTTTCATCTGTTGACTGTTTCTCCTTTACTTCTTTCTCCTCTCTTGGAGAACGAAGGTACATACATGACTTGAGTGGATACGAAAAGGTTAAGTGGAAGCTGGATGGAATCTCTGAGGCTTGTACTGCGTTCTGGTATCCACTGTACCTTGGATCTCTATCTTGGATTCGGTCTGCTTATCTTGGTCTAGTTTTTGGCCTTACTCCTGGTCCTCCTGCCCTGCTGTCCTCCCTGGAGGCTTAAGGTCTGCGGGCATGTGTATTAGTGGTGACGTGGCGACTTTATGTGCACGTAATTGTCGGTTCCCTTAAGTTACGGCGCTCAATTAGTGTAGGATGTTTGCGTTTCTTGCAGTCTGCATTACGAACGTTACCTGTGGGAGCGTGACGTGCTAATGGTCACCTGCGTCACCGGGCCCAACTAAGCCAGCACCAGGTGACGTACTCCCGCCTCACCTGCCGCCCGCCGTGTCACACCGTCACCGCCTGGCTGCGTTTTCTTCGTCACCTGGACACTCGCTCTGCCCTAATTGCCGGTAAGCTTTAAAGAATCAGACGCCGTTGTAAGCAGAAAGCAATAGCAGCGTCCATTTAAGTCGTTGTTCTCTTACCCCGTTTTGTTCTCCACATGCACAATGGTTTTGCCTAATCCCCTTCGAGCCCTGAACAATTAGACGCCTTAGTAAGTACTCGTAGAAAGCAATAACAATGCCGTCCATATACATCACAGGGAAGGAAAATGTTTGCCGCATAAGAGAAAATCAGTGTTGTTGTCTTGTTTCAGTCATTCGCCAGACAATTTCAGGTGTTTAACGGAGCCGCATGTCGCTCTGGAATTGTGCAGGCAAGTGTTTTAAGTGGAGGAATTTTTATAAACCTTTCAACTTCATTAAATTATGAAACAACACGGGCATAGTTTTCACTGTCAGTTTCATCATCGTGCTCAGGATTACTTTTTCATTAATAGTAAACATAAACAAGCATTTTTCTAACACTATATTCAGATAACAAACTAATCATAATATTATTTCACACTGTTAACGACCTATAACTTGTTTACCAGCATTAATAGGTGCATCATTATTATTATATATAAAAAAAATCTACAAAACGTTTTTTAATCCATGTCAGAGGGAATGAAAGGCTCACAATAATTTTCCTTAATAAAAAGTTTTGGCATAAGTGAAAAAAAGTGCCTGAACCTAATCAAATTTTCATTTTGCTAACATTCGCATGTCGGTTTCTTCTGTGGTCAGCATAAGAATCGCTTTCGGCTCCAGCGAGGATTCAACAACTACAAGAAAATCAAAGCAAATCGAAATCTGTCTTCCTTAAGCTGAGGCAAAGAGGGCGGGGGAGAGTCACCGGGACCTTATTAAAACATCATGAGGGCAACTTGTGCATAAAGTCGGCCGAGGTGACTGTAAGATTATTTAATTGTATACAATCTAGCGCCGGCCAAGCAGCGGCCGGCCGAGGAAATGCAAGGAAAACAATAAAACGTGATGAACGAGGCGAAATTAGAGACTCGGTATATTTGTTCACTGGACTGTTTATCCCGACCCGGCCCCTAAGAAGAGGAGGAAGAAGAGGAGAAGCAGGAGAAGGAGGAGACAGAGTAGGAGGAGAAAGGGGAGCAAAACGAAGAAGAAAAGAGAGGTATTCAGATTATAATGACAAAAAATCAAGAATAGAGACTCGGTATATTTGTTCACTTGTCTGTTTATCACGACCCGGCCGCTAAGGAGAGGAGGAAGAAGAGGAGAGGCAGGAGAAGGAGGAGACAGAGTAGGAGGAGGAGGAAGGGGAGCAGAGTGAAGAATAAAAAAGAGGTATTCAGATTATAATGAAAAAAAAAATCAAGAATAGGCCAAGGTGTTGAAAACCAGGAAGCTAATTTCAAGATTCTCCGCCAAGATAACAGAGTAAAAAGCTTCGGCCATTTCCTCCTATGTAATTTCTTGCACTCGCCGCGTCCCGCATCTCAAGATTGGAACAGGAGCAATCTTAGAATATGGATGTTGCATAATATTCTGCCTCTGTTTCATATCTGCATGTTATTAATGGATATTGCAATTTCTTATGATGTCTGACTGCACATCTCTCTCTCTCTCTCTCTCTCTCTCTCTCTCTCTCTCTCTCTCTCTCTCTCTCTCTCTCTCTCTCTCTCTCTCTCTCTCTCTCTCTCTCTCTCTCTCTCTCTCTCTCTCTCTCTCTCTCTCTCAAGCAAATAGTTTTTTTTCCCAAGCACAACCTACCTGGGGAACTATGATCGCAACACACACACACACACACACACACATACACACACACACACACACACACACACAATTA
Organism: Eriocheir sinensis; assembly: GCF_024679095.1. Taxonomy (NCBI): domain Eukaryota; kingdom Metazoa; phylum Arthropoda; class Malacostraca; order Decapoda; family Varunidae; genus Eriocheir; species Eriocheir sinensis. Next base: position 22,872,728 of record NC_066515.1, read on the forward strand.
GTCGCCTTCAGCACCTTAGGTTAAAACAGCACTTCGCTAAATGGAACTCGTGCGTCGCTTCATGGAAACAGGTTCAGATTGCTTTCAAAATTTAGTAGGCGAAGGGAAGGGAGGCGATTATTGGTTGCTCCTTGTCAAAGGTGTTGCCGGCGCCCTTTGTCCGTGTTATTTTGAGCTTTGTCGTCGTCATCATCATCATCGTCATCATCATTATCATTGTCATCATCTTCACATTCGTCGTTTATATTTTGTCATTTTTTTGTTTTTTTTCTATTTATTTTACTTCCTTTTCCTCTTTCTCGTTCCCTGCCTCCTCTTCCTCCGCTTCCTCCTCCTCGTTCTCCTCCTCCTCCTCCTCCTCCTCCTCCACTACTACCACTAATCAATCAGTATCTTCATCATCCTTTTATTTCTTCTGTTGAGTGAGTATTTCAGTGAACTCCAGATTTTTTGCAGTGAAATGTATAGTTTCTGAGCAGTCACAGTCTCCCTCAGCCCCCTACTAAGAAATTTAAGTTATCATATAGAGTATAGACAAAGAACATTTAATATGCACTGCAGCAGGCACGTCAACAACGAAATACAGGTTTAAAAGTGACTATGATGGTTTGAATAGGATTTTTTAGATATGATGTCTTATAATAAAACCGGTAATGATGACGCTATATTTTAAGTTCAGTTCAAAAGAGGGAAGAGAGCACCACAAACAAAACGGGAAAATTGAGTGGTGGAAAAAGAACTAGACTCAATATCCTATACTGTCCAAACCCCTTATGCAAGAGTTAACCAGCAACTCCATTCTTTCATCCCCTTCACTGGTAAACTCGGGAGCCTTCCTTCGTCTGTATTTTCTCCTGCCTATGACTTGACCTCTCCACCCGAAGTTGACCTCTCTTTTCGCTACTCTATACTTGTCGCTATAAGGGAGGAACAGTTAGCGGTCTTTTTTTCTACATTTTCTTTTTCTTGCCTCTTAGTTGCTCTCTGTGCTGTAAAATAAAATAGACTAAGAGTGCTCTGGTTTTATTTCAAGCATTATCCACACAATCCACAAAGTCAAATGAGGGAAGAGAGGGAGCGAAACCAAAAAAAGTTAATTGTTAAGTTAGCTCGTTTGATAGATTAGGTTGATATATAACTTTATTTACAGAGGCTCGCCCGCCACCTGCTCCCTTTTTTTGCGGATTAGTATTACAGTTCATGATGTATGTTTTTATCATATTAATATACACGTCTTTAAGGAGCAAAGTTCCGTGTACACGCTCATTGATTACCCGCAACATTGGTAATTATATGTTGACTTTGCAATTACTCTGACATTTTCTCGTGTAAAAAATGTTGATACTTAAGTGGAAATTCTGATACTAAATATTTCGCTCAGCTACAGTGCAGGTTATATAGTCTTCTAATAAGATGATAAGAGGAGCCAGTGGACTAAACAACCCAATTACAGCCAAATAAAATAGGGACAAGGGTGCGCGTGGCCTTCTTAACAGCAAAAAATAAATAAAAAGTTCTTATTAGGTGAGGAAAATAACGACTCAAACAAGAACAACAGCAACATCAATAACAACTTAAAATGTGTACGCGTGGTCAGTGTGGTGAACGCGTGGTGAGCCGCACGTGCGTTTGTGTGTGTGTGTGTGTGTGTGTGTGTGTGTGTGTGTGTGTGTGTGTGTGTGTGTACCTCTTCCCCTCTCCATCCTCATTTTCTTCATCCAGACAAAACATTTCTTCCTTCTTTTCTCACACCTCCCTTCACTCTTTCTTCTTCTTCCTGTCTTCTTCCTCTCCTTCTTTTTTTATTCCCTCCTTTCTTTTCTCCTTCATTTTCACATCTGTTTCATCTTATTTTTCTCCTCATTTTTTTCGTCGTTCCTGATCATAAACTCCCTTTGTATTGCCGAGGCTGCTGTTACCTCCTCCTCCTCCTCCTCCCCCTCCTCTTCCTCCTCCTTCTCCTCCTCCATCACGTCCTCCTCCATTTTCCCTCATTCTCCTTGTCATCAACGCTTTATTTTTCCCACGTTCTTTCTTTACAATACAATGTAGTTTACGTTCTCTCGTTATTCTTCGTATCCTGTGGGAGTGCGTGTGTGTGTGTGGGAGGGGGGGGGGGGTTATGTCTGTTTCTATGATTTATGTGGACGAGAGAAACAGACAGACAGACGGAGGCATAACCAGCATCTTTGGAGACGGGCGGTAATAAGTGCATCATAGTAATTATATATTCACCTGAGGATACACCGGGATGAAGCGTTAAATTAGTTGCCCTGAGAAGCGTCCAGGTGAGTGACTCTTGGTTGGCAGGTGAGCTTAGGTAATTAGAGGTTAGGAAAGGTGAGGTGGGGCGCTGGGTGGCTCGGCAGGGTGTTCTCTCTATCACGGTTTTACGATGATGTACTTTATTTCTCTTGTTTTCATGTATTTTTTTTATCTTTTAACCTTCACTTCAATACGTTTTTTCCTTATATTCTTTCTCTGTTATTATATTTTTATCCCTTCGTGCTCTCTTTCTCCTTTTCATCCTTTTCAGTTCTTCATGGCTTGAGGTTTTTCTTTCTCCTTTTGATCCTTTTTATTTCTTTATGGCTTGCGTTTTTTCCTTCTCTTCGTCTTCCTTCTTTGTCTCGTTTCTTGCTGGATCGATGGCGAGTGATTTCCTATTTCATCCGCCTCTTTTTCAGTTCGTTTTTCCCTTACGACCTTTAAGTGTAACATTCTGTAGTACTTGTTTTCTTTCAGTATCATCTTGAGAGGGAGCAAGTGGTGGCGGTGGTGGTGATGATAGTGTTGATAGTGGTGGTGGTGGAAGCCAAGTGGAGATGATGGTAATTCTCTGAGGGTGGTGACCGGTGATAAAATTGATGGTGATGGGTGGAGGAGGAGGAGGAGAGACGATGACGAGGAAGAAGCAAAAGAAAAAGGAAGGCGAAGAAGAAGAGCTTTATGATGAAGAAGAATGAAGTAAAGGAGTGGAAGTTCAAATTATCTTGCTGTCGGGGCTCTGGCGGTGAGAAAACAAACTCGTGATGAAATGTTGGGATGATGCTTTATGACTCGGGCGGCGACGGTTGGGAAGCAGTAAAGGAAGAGAAATGAACGAGGAAGCACTGAAGGATGAGGGAGAGAGATAGGAGAGGATAGAAAGACTGGTTAAGGTTGTGACTAAAGAGAGAGATGTAGAAGGTGTGAAACTAGAAGATGGAGTGAGGAGAGTAGTAGAAAGGGAAGGTAGAGAGGAAGAGGAGAGTCGAAGAGGTGAAAGGGTAGAGTAAAAGGGAATAGGGCATTTGAAGGTCCGGAATGGGTGTAGTGAGAGGAAATGATGAAGGGGAAGAAGGTGGATGATACGACAAGCTGTTTGGTAGTATGAGGGTGAAGAAGATGAAGGTGGAGTAGGAAGTAAGGAGTGGATGGACCGAAGAAAAGAAGGGAAGGTGTAAGAGGTATGACGGAAGATTAAAAGTGGAAGAAAAATAGGTGGATAGTTATAAATGTGGATGAAGAAAAGTGGAGAAAAAGCAGTGGGTGGAGTTAGCAAAGGGTGTTGATGAAAAGTAAGACGGAGAAAAAGAAATGGAGAGAAGAGGAACAGGTGGATGGAGGTGTGGAAGGTGTGTAAGGGGTAAGGGAGGATGGAGGGAAGGTTGTGGAGGTGTGGAGGGGGAGGAGGGAAGGGGAACATCACTCACGTCCCTCCAACCTATCTCCCAGCTCCTCCCCCTCCCGTACATGCCCTTCTACGGAGATAAGATTCTTCCTCCATCCCTCCATCCCTCCCTTCCTCCTCTCCTCACTCCCATTTTGTGTTTCTCCGCCTTTCTCTCTCTCTCTCTCTCTCTCTCTCTCTCTCTCTCTCTCTCTCTCTCTCTCTCTCTCTCTCTCTCTCTCTCTCTCTCTCTCTCTCTCTCTCTCTCTCTCTCTCTCTCTCTCTCTCTCTCTCTCTCTCTCTCTCTCTCGCTCTCTATCTTCATCTTCCTCCCTATTCCTTTCCCTTTTCCATTTGCCCTCAGGAAGATGTTCTATTTGGTGCACGTGTGTGTGTGTGTGTGTGTGTGTGTGTGTGTGTGTGAGTGAGTGTGAGGACGAAGGAAGGGCATACACCATGTGCTTTTGCGTATAATATAAAACCACATTAGGCAGAATTATTTATTGGCAATATTTACATCGGTCATTGAAGGTCATAAATTTCGCAACCTAAGAATCGCCACCGCCATAACCCCCCACCCCCACCCCCCCCACCACCACCACGCCCTGACCCCTGCCTCCCTTAATAGTAACCATTCATCTGGTGTTGAGGTAATGGCGGCCGGTAACGAGGGGCATATCATCACCAGGTAACACTATTAGCGCCTCCTGCTCACCTGCTGTAAATCTGCCGCCTATTCGACAAGGTAATTGGACTCCCCGCCTCCCGCTCCCCCAATTTAATGTCGCGATAATGGGTGTCGTTTAGATCCTTATCGCGCCTGTCTTCGTGTCGCCGCGGAGGCTTCGCTGTATTTGTCGCCTCTATGTCTGGTCTTTCTTTTTTTATATTCATTTTTAACTTTATTTCATACACCTAACGCAACATTTAAGACATAAGAAAGGAATTAACTGAGTTTTTCTGTGTGTAAACTCCCCTAGAATGCTTATTTATGAATATTTACAAATTTAAGCAGGAATAGAATGCTTATTTATGAATATTTACAAATTTAAGCAGGAAAAAATATATATTTGAATTGCTAATGAGCTTTTGGACGCATATTCTCTTTTGTGTTTTCTTTTTCCCATGACGTTAAGTATATAGTAAAAGAATCAAGGATATTTTTAACATTGTGTTTTGGAACTTTAGGAAGACGAATTAAAAAGAAGGTTTGTTTGTTGTATCTTTCTTTCGACATTCCTATTGGACTCGCCGCCTAAGAAATAGTGAAAGAACCAAGTAGAAATTTGTGTGTGACCGATCCCTGCTAGCTCTTACCTAACATGGCACATCGGAGCGTTCAAAGGGAGCAATATATAAAAAAAAATATGTTAGATCCATCCAGCGACATTAATTGACCTCCTCACCGAAGAATTGTTGAGGAATCTGCTAACGTTTTCTGAGTGGACGCCTCGCCCCTCGACCGCTCCCGGAACCCTTCTATCCTACAAGACATATCTGAGCTCCGGACGAAATCAGAGGACGTTATCTTGTCAAATTACCGATTGAACACGACAGTTACGAAATCGTTGAAGAATCAGCCGAAGTTATCTGTTTGAACGCCTCCTGAACCTCCTAAAGCCGTCCTGCCCAACGAGACATTTCTGAACTTTGGAAGAAATTATTCATAGTTATCTTGTCGAATTACTGATCGGACACGACACTTAGAGCTCTTGAAGGAAGCACACAGAGTTACCTTCCTGAATGCTCACTGAAATCTTGTATCGGACACGGCACCGAAGACCGTCTGCAGAAATTATGTCCAAGTTATCCTGTTGAATCTTCCTTTAACATTTATTGAACACGGCACTCCGGGACCCGAGGAAGACTCAGGGAAACTTAACATGACTTGATCTCTCGAAGCGTCACTGAAATTAACTCCAAGTATTTAGATATTGCAGATATTTCTTTTATTCGGTATCCTTCATCTCAGAACGAGTTTTTCCTCTTATACTCAAGGAAGAATAAACCATTAAGTTATAAGATTGGTTAGAAATGTCCAAGAAACTCTAATACGAAAATCTAATAAAGGAAGTTTTAAGTTATTTTTTTTAAGGTCACCTGAGAATTTAATCAGTCACAGTGAATACAGGTGAATAACTAAGCACAAAAACAGATAACTAACATTCTAAGACATTAAAAGAAAAGTTGAAAAGTTTGGCCAAATAAGTCCGAAATAATTTATACAAAGTTACGTATGGCGTCAGAGCGAGAACCGAATCAGACAATCACGGCCCAGGTGGAGGCGTTAACGATGGCGGCGCGGCCTTTGACACGCGTTTTTACCTGGCGCGGGGGACAGGTGAAGGAAGACCCTCATCCCGGCCAGGTGAGAAGGAATTATACCTCCCGCACGCTCCCCTCCGCTCCACCCTTTCCCTCCCTCTCCCTCTGTCAATAATTATCCGCGGATGATAAAGCAGCGACTAATTGCGCAGATGGTGATACAGATTACAAATTGCAGTCCTCGGAGGTGCGCGGGGAGGAGTCGACGCCAAGAGAGGAGGAGAAAAAAATGGAGTGAAAAAAAGAATAACACGAATACCTGAGTTGTACCTCGCCGAAGCCATGGCCAGCGTGTTCGGATTTGTCCTTTCGTATGTTACTGTTTATGTTATTGTAGTAGCAGTAACAGTAGTAGTAGTAGTAGTAGTAGTAGTAGTAGTAGTAGCAGTAGTAGTAGTCGTAACAATGGCCGTCTAATCATACTTAACGAGAGTAATGAACCCGCGTCGTAATGATACATATCGTAATGAAAACTTGCTTCGGCCGCTTTTTGCATCATTTCATTGACAGTCACTTTTTCCTATTCCGTGTTTGAGGTTCATGTTTTTCCCCACTCTGCATTATCATCTCGTTTTAAAGTCGATTATCGTATATTGGACTTTTTCTCATCGTCTATTGTGGCGCGGGAAAAGATAGGAATCGCGGTAATTTCATCTAAGGTTAATTTCCCGATGCGCGCTGACCCGTCGGGGATAAGAGCCGCCTGCCGCGCGTCTGGGGTTCCTGGCGCATTATGGGGAAGGTTATGGAGCCCGGAGAATTACGGACAGTGCTATGCGCGATAATTTGGGTCTCCGCCCTTACATCAGCGTGAAATATTGACATACAAAGCCGCTATTTTTCTTCATAATGTTTCGTTCTAGCCCGCACGCACACGCACACGCACCCCCCACCCCCCACCCCACACATACACACACACACGCACACGCACACGCATCCCCCCTCCCCAACCTTCCTCCCCCCGAACACACACATAACAAATCTGGGTCAGGTGGGTAATGTAACGCCTGGTTGTCATTAATTAGTAAAAAAGTTCCTCAGGTAACCTCAGACACACGTTAGTCACGGGACGGAAGGCGACGCAGCGAACGTGACCGCCGCCTCCCGCCCCTCGCCGGACACTGAGACAAGGAGGGTTGCGTCACTGGTTCGTGTTGGTGTCGTTCTTGGAGTAATTGCTTGCCGTTTGCGTAATTTTGTCTCCGGTGTTGTTATTGTTATTGTTTCTGGTCTGCGGTTGGAGCTTGCTTTGTTCCGTTTTGTGCCGTCACTGTGCGTGGATTGGTCTGCATGGTAAAACTTCTGCCTAATATTTTTATCATTATTATTATTATTATTGTTATTATTATTATTACAGTAATTATAATGGCAATCCCAAAATGTTTCCCACTTTGTCTTGTGCCGATCTGGGCTGCAATGGTCAAACTATTCCCAGTGCTGGTGAGTCACATGTTCTTTAATTTTTTCCCCAGCCTCTGGACTCTTGTATCACACCAAGAGTGCCCTTGAGCACGACAAAAACGAGACACCGCTTACTTCAGTATTACGTCTGCGTTTAATCCTTTAAACACAAAGAATAACAGTCACGTAATGTGATTCCAGCTTGGCACGCCCGATAAAATGTATACATAAGTAGTAATGATAATAATAATAATAATAGTAATAATAATAATAATAATAATGATAATAATAATAATAATATAAAAGGAGAAGGTTAGGAGATTAAAGAGTAGGACACGGAGATGGAAGAGGAGATGGTGGTGCTGGTGCTAGAGGGGATTGAAGGAGACAAAGAATAGAACGAAGAGAAAAACAAGAAAAGTGTTGAGGAGGAAAACGAGGAATTTATCTAAAATGGCACTAAAACATGGAGGAGGAAAAAAAAGGAAAATAACCGGGGAGAATTCACAGCCCGAGCAATTAATGGCCAGGGATCCAGGTCTTTATCGGCGGTAAATACCTCGAGAGGCCTTTGTGATTCCCTTTTGGGGCGCGTCCTGTTCGTTCATTCAGCTCTAAGGACCAAGTTAATTAAGGGCGTTAAGGGGACTGTCTCAGGGCCCGGCGTGTCTAATTGTGTGGTGATGCATTCCATCGAATATCCTGCCCTAGAGGACGGCTTTTTTAACTTCTTATTATCTTCCTCCCCGACGCCCTTTGCTCCTTTTTTGCTACACAGTGTAACAATGTTCTTAATGTGGTCGTCTTACAGGGCATATAAACACATACATTCACCTTCGTTAACCCGTCCGCTGCGATTGGCACGGATTTGGCCTTCACTGGTAGCCTGGTAATATATACTCCCAGGTCTTTCTCTGCCTCTGTGGTGGATATTGGAGTGTTTCCCATGTTGTATTGGTATGCTGGATATTCCCTCCCAAGGTGCATGACTTTACATTTTTCTTCATTGAATTGTAGAAGCCACTTTTTGTTCCATTCCTGTAGCTTGGTGATGTCTTCTAATAGGAAATTCACAGTCAGGGGGTTAATGAATACATGATTAGGTTCTATATTTTTGTGCAAGAGGAGAGTATCGTGACACCTTTCCTCCCGAAACTGACCTCTCTTTACGCCACTCTTCTAAACTCTTTTCTATAGTGGCAGTGATTAGCGGGCTTATTTTTCTCAATATTATTTGTTTTGCCCGCGAGCTGCTTCCTTTACTGTAAAAAAATATGTTGTAGGTCTTAACATCAGTACTTTATGCTAGAGGTTGTTTTATCTATTGCATCTATTCCGAATCATTTGTCTTGTTTTTCTTTGTCTCATCTCTCATCCCCGTCAAAAGCCACAATGATTCGATCTCTGTTTTCTTCCCTCTTTTCCTGCCTCCTTTCTGGCCTCCACTGGTACAAAAACGAACATCACAACTTTATCATCAAGAATTACACAAACTTTTCCTCCTCTTTATGGTTCTCTTAATCTCTCCAGGGCACACGAGCCTTTTTCCGTCATGTAACTTGTAACTCGTCTCCTTTTGCGTTGATAATACCTGGTGATTATTTTGCAACTTCTTATAAACAGGATTGACATTATTTTGCTTGCCGTGTATCTGGTCATTAAGTTTCAGGGCATAAACACCATTCTTTTTATATATTTTGATACTGGTTCAACTTCCTGCTTCGGTGCAACAGATGCTCCGCCACAACCCACATTATTCCGACGAGGCTTTTTTATACCAACCATTTTTTCCTTCGTATATCCATTTAAGGAGCGGCGCGTTGCTGGTCTGTCATCACCACCTGGGCGTAATTACCGACTTCCGGCCCTCGAGAAACCTACCTTAGCTTTATTTTTGCTAATGAAGGTGTGGCGCCCCGTGATTGGCGCCCACCTGTATTTTTTGTACCTATCCATGACCTCCGTTGAAGCGTCTGTGTGTAGAGTTGTTGTTGCTGTTTTTTGTTATTTTGTTTTTGTATGTGCGTGTGTTTGTGTGTGTTTGTAGGGGGGGGGGGCTTGTTTGTGTGCGTGTGTGTTTTATTGTTGCTTTTGTTTTCTGTTTTGTTTTTCTTTTTTTTTCTTTTCTATGTTTTAATGTGCGTCACTTTTATCTGTATACATTTCGACATCTTTTTCCTGACACCCAATTTCTTACCAGCAGGACGGTGTTTGAAAGTCCAGTTAGTGAAGTACATTAATTTACCCCCAGTTTTCATTTTTCACGTCAGACTTAACCAATCGAACACTCTAATCATAGTACAAAAATAACACAGCGGAACAAGTAAAAGAACTCGAGCAAAACGAAATACCAGGAACGCATCAGTATAATGGAAGGAGTGATCGGCGTTTTCGAGGTTAGAAAATTAATAAAAGATACCCACCCCAGCGCCACCTACGTCGACGAGCTCATACGCCACGCGGGCAGCTCCAGGCGGGTGTGGCGAGGCGCAGCGAATGCATATCTGAACTAATCCCGCGCGAGACCTAGTGGCGAAATCGGGTGGTCGTGATGGAGAGGGGCGGAGAAACCGATACAGACAGACAGACAGACAGAGAGACAGACAGACAGACGGGGGAAGAGGGAAGATATGGCAGGGAATGAAGGGTGTAAGTAGTAATGATTAAAACGAAATTGGGGCATAAACAGAGAGAGAGGAACGGAGGATATAGGGAGGGAGAGAGGGAGATGGTTGGGAAAGACAGGGAAGAAAGAGAAAAGGAAGTGATGAGAAAGAGAAATGAAAGGAAGAGCAGAGAGAGAGAGAGAGAGAGAGAGAGAGAGAGAGAGAGAGGAAAAGAGAAGGACTAGAAACCAATGAAAGATAAATTAATGGAGGAATCGTAGATGAGGAAAGGAAGAAAGTTTATGAAGAGATTTTAAATAGAGAGAAAAAAGGAAAGAAAATTTAGATAGAAATAGGAAGCTAGTGACGGGAACGGATGGAGGAGGTTTTACGATAACAAGAGAAGAGAGGAAGGGAAGATAAGAAGGTGTGAAGAGGTGAGAATGGAAAGGCAGTAAGAATATTCAATGATGGGAAGAAGAAGGAAAGGAATTTGGAGTGAGTAGAAGGAAGAACCAAGACAAATAGAGTTAAGTTCTTAGAGTGTGACGGGATGAGAGAAGGAAATGAAAGAAAGGTAAGTAAGAAAGGAGAAGAGATAGAGGAAGGGAGAGAAGGCAGAGTGAGTTTTAAGGGTATCGAAACATATCGGAATTTTAATGTAGTTTTCCTTTGCTATAAAACATGCAGACTCACCGGGTGTCTCTGGCTCCGTGTGCGCCGCCAAGTGGAACCGTGTGAATCAAGGTTGACAGGATGTGTTGTGTTTTGTGGGGTAAAGGGGACGATAAGCGCCCATAAAAAGTAGTGCTGCTGGTGGTGGCTATGGTGAGGCGATAGTGGGATGAATTGTTCGACGCCAGAGTGGCCGGGCTGTTCATTTTATTGGTACTACTACTACTACTACTACTACTACTTCTACTACTACTACTACTTCTACTACTACTACTACTACCATTACTACCTCTACTACAACTGCCACCACCACTGTAATGAAACTGTAACTCCGTGTACGTTATTTGGTCTGCAGCGGAATGAGTGAGTGAGTGAGTAATCAACTTTCATCTTTACTCAGGTCACGTTCCCCGAGGAGGCGCTGCTAATGAAATTCAATCAATCAGCAAAAAATCTCGCTCTCCGGCGGAATAACAGTTTGATATTTTTGACTTGACAGTTTTGCGCGCACTCCACAACATTTTACAGGAAATTGGAGACGCGGGAACCTCCACTTTACAGGTACGCATCGCCGGCCAGGTAGCAACAGGTAGACAGTAATTAGGAGTCTCGCAGGTGGTCAGGTCCGGGGTAAGGGAAGCGAGGGGTCAAGGGTGAGACGCTGGAATGTTGCATGCTGCTTGAATCTCAGGTGATGGGAGGATGTAGTGAGTTCCCGAGTCCAGAGTGATCATCTTTTTTGTAATTGGACAGTTCCCGATCCCCGCCGCCCGCCGCTGCCCATCTTGGCTCGCCGGAAATGATGCTGACTAATCCAAAAGTGATCTGGCGTGACTCTTCGCCAGGAAATTGGGAGCAAAAACCCAATCAAAATGCCACGCCGGCGACTCTTCATTTAGTCTTGAGTTGATGGCTTGTGAAGTGGTGGGGGTGGTGGGTGCGCTCTCTCTCTCTCTCTCTCTCTCTCTCTCTCTCTCTCTCTCTCTCTCTCTCTCTCTCTCTCTCTCTCTCTCTCTCTCTCTCTCTCTCTCTCTCTCTCTCTCTCTCTCTCTCTCTCTCTCTCTCTCTCTCTCTCTCTCTCTCTCTCTCTCTCTCTCTCTCTCTCTCTCTCTCTCTCTCTCTCTCTCTTTCTGTTTTATTTACTTCCCCTCCTACTTTCCTTCCTCCTCCTGTATCTTTGTCTGATCATATTTTTTGTTTTATTTTTCTTCACTGACCTTACTCAACCTCTTTCTTGTCTAGCACCCCCACCTCTTCCTCTCCTCCTCCTCCTCCTCCTCCTCCTTCTCTTCCCCCTCTTGCCCTGGGGAAAATCTCACCATCGGGGACTTACTGTCTAAAATCATAGGTCTGGATAATCCATTTTTTATCGACACATGCGGGAAGGGATCAGCTGAGTTTCCAGCGGCATTTCTTTTGCTCTGATTTGTATTTGCTTCTGAAGATTGGCAGTAGTTGAGAAGTATTATTAGGGCACCGAGAGAGAGAGAGAGAGAGAGAGAGAGAGAGGGAGAGGGAGAGGGAGAGGAAATAGATGGAACGGCAAACAGACATACAGACAGACTAACATAACAAACTGAGACACACTAGAACCGGAGAGACAGACAGACAGACCGAACATCATCCAGACGCACTGAGGAACACACACACACACACACACACACACACACACACACACACACAGACAGACAAGGCAGCAACTCCACCACATCGTTGCAATCGTGTTCTGATCACCTCGCCGACTCCAATTACACGCAGAATAATTACAATGAAAATATATATATACATGGCACCGCCCGGCTGGCACTCATAATTAGCATCGTTCAGCGGCTAATTACACCGCTGGAAAAGAGATAAATGTTGGTTAATTAGTACTGTCTGGGTGATTAGGGAAGCTGATTAATTCCGGAGGAGAGGCGAAAATGGACGGATTCGAAGGTGATTAAAAAGTCGACGTTTGAGAGTGTTGTTATTAGCGGAGTGAGGGACCGCGATTAACAATGGCAAAAAGTGGTTTGGAATGCTCTTGAGAATTGTTAAACGTAAGGAAAAAACAGAAGACGTAATTAACGCACCTGTAATGACGGACAGGTGCAAGGCGAAGGTACTGAACTGTTAATAGAAATGACAGAAAAAGCGTGAGAAAGGAAATAAATAGATAGATAGATAGATAGATATATAGATAGACAGACAGACAGAGAGGGAGGTGATGCTACTACTACTATTACTACTACCACTACCACTACTACTAGAACTACTACTACTACTACTACTACTACTACTACCACTACCACTACTACTAGAACTACTACTACTACTACTACTACTACTACTACCACTACCACTACTACTAGAACTACTACTACTACTACTACTACTACTACTACTTTTCTACCACAATCATTCCTCTTCTTTCCAAGCAAGGACACACAACCTTTAGTAACATCTCCCCCATTAGCATCCAGTGTGAGGGGGGGGAGGGGAGAAGTACTGGGAGCAATTAAAGTTCACCTGGGTTCCTTGGGCCGTGGGAGGCTGGCAACACCTAGCGCCAGGTAATGGAGGTGTGGACAGGTGAGTTCTTCCTACCTGACGGCCCTCGCAGCCCCAGAGAAAAATGGCGTGTTTTTTCTGTGTTTTTGTCTTCGGAAGGAAATTATGGTGGTCTTTTAATGTTTTGTGTTCTCTTGTTAATTTCTTTTTTGTTTACCCTGAACGATATGTAAAGAAAAATTGATGTTTTTTTTTTATGAGTACCTTTCTCTTTTTTTTTTAATTACCTTCTACAGTTTGTAAGATAATGGTTGTCTTTAATTTCAATCTCTTCTTTACTGTTTTTTTTTTTTTTTTTTCACCCCGAACCCCGTAAAGAAAAATGGATGGATCTCTTTTATGTGTATCTTTCTCTTCTTTTTTTTTAATTACCCTCTACTGTTTATAAAGAGATGGTTGTCCTTAATTTAAATATCTTCTTTTTCTTAACTGTTTGTTTTATCTTATTTATTTTATTTCATCTTGTTTGCAGTCTTTTATTTACCGAGAACAGTATATAAAAAAAAATCAGACTTCGTAGAAAGATTGCGTTTTATTTATACAGGCGGCTATTTATGAGTTTTTTGGTTTACTTTCGCTGTGATTAATGCATTGTTTACCATTAGTTCTCGTTTACTGGGTTTTTTTATTCACCCCAACACGATTTTGTCTATAACCCTGACCACACTTTCTATATTCTCGCTCACTTTCGTCGAGTTCGCTGGCTGATGTTTACACTAGCAAGCCTCATAGTTACGAACACAAATGGTAATAATATTGCAGATGAGCTCCGTGATAAACTCAAATTCGATTCATGAAAACTTCAAGCCACGAAACGCGTCGAGCAAGATTTACAACTCCGATAAACTTGTTGAAGGATTTTGCGTCGATAGAATGTGCAAGAATGAGAGAGAGAGAGAGAGAGAGAGAGAGAGAGAGAGAGAGAGAGAGAGAGAGAGAGAGAGAGAGAGAGAACAGAAAAGGACAGAGACAGATTGGGACAGACAGTAAGAGAGAGACAGTAAGAGAGAGAAAATGAGAGAGAGAGAGAGAGAGAGAGAGAGAGAGAGAGAGAGAGAGAGAGAGAGAGAGAGAGAGAGAGAGAGAGAGAGAGAGAGAGAGAGAGCGCTTGGCATATTAAGTCGTAATGTATTCATGGATCTTCAATGAGAGTGGGTCAGGGAAGGAAGAGAGAGAGAGGGATGGATGGGAGGGGGAGCAGGAAGGGAGGAAGAGGATGAGTAGTAACCCAGACTGCTGCATGTCTGAGCAGATGGAACAAAAGAGTGAGGATATAAGAACGAGGAAGATGCGAGAGGGAGACGGAGAGAAGGAGGAAGAGAAGAAGGAAAAGCTATAAAAGGAAAAGGAAGAGAAGGAGGAGGAGGAAGAGTAGGAGCAAGAATATCGAGAAAAAAAACAGGAACAAAAAGAAGAGAAAGGAAAAGATGAAACAATGGAAGTAAAGGAAGAAATAGAAGAATGAAAGAAAGAAAAACGACCAAATAAAAGGAGAAGCGGGAGAGGACAAAGAGGCAAGAAAGATTTGAAAGAGAATAAAAAGAGGAGACGAAGGAGACGGAAGAACAAGAACAAGAACAAAAAGATAAAAGGAAAAGGAAGCATAATAGTAAAAGAAGAAATCCAAAAGAAGAAAGAAAGAAAAGTTATGGAAAAAAGAATAAAAGAAAAGCAGAGGACGAGTAGGTGAGGAAGAAGAGGAGGAGGATAGCCAAGAGGAGTAGGGCAGGTGAGCGGGGCTGTCACGGATGTACTGACGCCAGGTAATTGCTTTCCTAATGAAGTAAAGATGAGGAACTGTGGCCTCCCGCTGGTGCCGAGGACAGGTGTACGAGGCGGGCAGGCGTGAAGGTACTGGCGGGAGGACTGTACCTGGCCGGCGGGAGGAGCAGGTGAGAACACAGGAGCGGGAGGAACATCGAGGATAGAAACAAAAATTTGGCGTCGGTAACAAATTTGAAATGCGAGTTGTTATATTATTTTCTTTTTTTATATCCATGAGTAGCGTATGATACAGATTTTTTTTCAATAAATTCTTGGTTAGTTTTCTGTTCTTCAAAACAAATTAATAGAAAACTAACAAAGTATAATTAAAGTGTGAAGATAATATAGAGAAAAAATAATGGTACAAATTAAAAAAAAACAATGATTGCAAATAATCTTAAAAATAGACAATGTAAATAGATATATAGAATTAGTAACACACACACACACACACACACACACACACACACACACACACACACACACACACACACACACACACACTTGATTCTACACTGTATGCTCCCTGTTGTCTATCACTCAAGAAGGAGGAGGAGGAAGAGGAGCAGGAGAAGGAGGAGGAGGAGGAGGAGGAGGAGGAGGGGACCTTAAATATGGCCTTTCATAGCGTGTGTTGCGTGCCATGGGGCTATGACGGTTGAGGGGCGGGTCGAGGAACAGCCGGAGGGAGGAAGGTGACTCTTGGGGCGTCTCTCGTCTCTGCCTCCTCCTCCTCCTCCTCCTCCTCCCTTTTATTTTTCATACATAAGATATTTTTATGGGCTTCTTTTCAACGCGTGCACCTGTCCCTTTAGAAAATAATATAATTTCGAAAAGTTACACCTGTTTGTTTTTCCTTTCATGCTTAGTTTTATTTAGTCTCTTCTATTTGTTTTTATTCCCTGAACTTTCTATTCTTTTTCTTTATTTTTTTCACCTTTCCGTTGATTGAAAAGCTTATTGTACTTTTTTATCAGTTTTTCTTTATTGTGTTTTTTATGTTGCTGTAAATTCTATGTCCTCCGTAAGCTCACACGTGTATTTTTTCTTCACTGTATCACTGATAGTTTCTCGTTTTGTTATTACTTTCACTCTCCGGAAATTCTCGCCTCCGGGGGTGCGTGAGTGTAGCTTCTTGTACTTGCAGCGCTGGGGGTGGGTGGGTGGGGCGGGGGAGCAGACTGGCATGGAGAGTACCTGACGGGGTGACGCGGTACAGAGTGCAGGTACAGGATGGGACGGTGTGCGGGCAAGGCTGGGCGGGGTAGGATGATGTGATTGTCGAGTGGGGAGCATTGTGTTAGTACGATGTGGGTCTTACTCGCGTATATTCACCAATTCGTACGCATCTTTAGTGTTTATGTATTTTTCTTTCAAGAACTTCATATTTCAAACGTAAAATAACTATAACAAAAAGAAGCGCACAGTACCTTCCACTCACCCGTCTGCCTTAATTGAGTTTTTGTAATTTTTCACAAGATCATTATCACCAATACAGAAGAGGCGGAGGAGGAGGAGAAAAGTTAAAGTCCGCCGTTTAATTTAAGGACGCGACAAGAAAAAAGACAAGTAAAAATCTGCATTATGCCCCACTCATTTACGCCGGGCGGTGTTAATTGACGCTGGCACAGAGGAGCTAATGTCTTTTTTATCCTCGCTACGGGGGACGGGGCGCTGTTTTTATGCCCTCGCCTGGGCCGGGTGGTGCCTCTCGACCCTCTCCTCAGAGCACGTGTGGCCCCCAGTGTCTCCCAAGCGGCCGCTGAATGGACCTCCGCGGCCCTGCTTTCAAGGCCGCGCGGGGACGCCTCCTGCAGGGCGCTCCTCGGGCAAGGCTCCGACACTTAATTCATGTTGCCGAGACTTTCTAAGCGCGCTAATGATGCCGCGTTTGTCTGCCTCCCCCGTCCACCTCACGCCCCTCTGCCGCTACTCTCAGCTTCCCGTCTCGACCATTCTCGCTCTTTGCATCCCTTCCCGTCCCTTCCCATCTTTTGATTCATTTGTCTCCTTATTTTTATTCCCTCTCAACTCTTCACCCTCTCTTTCCTTCCCTTCCTCCTATCTCCTCGTTTTTTTCTCTCTATTTCGTCTCTTCAACCATATCTCTCTCCTTCCTTCTTTTTCTCCATCTTCGCTATGTTATGTTTATTTTATGTATCCTAACTCTGGTTCCTCTGTATATCATCGTCCCTTTTTGTTTTCTTTTGCCAGCTGAGACTCAAAATAGACTTCTTATTTTATATTCAAGAATGTATAATTACTTATTTTCTTCCACCATCCTTCCCTCCTTCTTCCCCTTTCTTCCTCCTTCTCCTTTCCCCCTTCCGTCCTGCCCTCATCCCTCCTACTCTCCCATCATCTCCATCCTTCGGCAATCCTTTCACCTTTCGCTTCCTTTCTCCCTTCTCCTCCTCCTACTCCTCCCCCTCCCCCTATTCCTCCTTCCTCCTCTCCCCCTTCCTCTCCTCTCTAATCATGGCAACACTTCTAGTTAGCTTTCTCCCACAATGAAGTGAAATAATGCAGCACTAAAGGCTTTCGACAGAACTCATCAGCTTGACTAACAGATTATTATTTTAACTTCGAATATTTCGTTATTAACCGTTTATTATAGTTATACCAGAACCTTTACGTAAATTGGGAGTCGAGTGAAGTCGTTAAGATAAATCACAAGTAGTCTCTCACCTGTATGTCGAATATTTTGAAAAGCAAATTTGGAATGCTTTGTGATATGTTCTTGTATCGCCCTGCTGCTGACGAGTGCTCCCGCCGCCCGTCCCCTTGGAGCCTCCACAAAAGTCACCGCGCGGGTGTCAGATGTGAAAACCTGACGGCAATTTAGTAAGATAATGAGTGCTGTAGAACTGAACGTCTTCCCTGAGGTATCGCAGAGGTTGGTACTGAGGTTACCCAAGTGAGAATAAAAGAATAATGCCTAGAATGTGTTTGTACGGCGAGGATTAGCCTGTGATGTGGCAGAATGGGCGGCACCACTCAGGCCAACAAGGGAGGATGACGTAATGGAGTGATCCGCTGCCTCACCCCAAAATAGCTTCCCCATCCATATAAGTATAGGCAAAGGCTGTCAAGATAAAGAAGAAATATTGTTTACTCGAGTTAGAACTAAAAACAGTTTTGTCGAAAGGCTCCACAAACGAGCATGGCATTTCAAGTTTACCCTATGTCGACAAAGTGCTAGTTAGACAATGTGGGTAACGGCTTGTAATCGGTCACGTGACTTAGTTCTCTTTTAAATCAGAGTGACCCGCGTCGTCCAAGCGGTAGGATGTGTCTGTGTCCTCGTGCGTGTGTGCCCGGCGGCGGTGAGTGTTGCTTGTGCGTGATGCAGTGATCGAGAGGGTGAAGGTGAGTGCCATGCAGGGAGTCTTGGTTACGCAGGAAAGAACGAGACATGTATCATAAGGGAGGCAGGTGTGTGTGTGTGTGTGTGTGTGTGTGTGTGTGTGTGTGTGTGTGTGTTCCGTCGACTCGTGCCCTCCCTCGTTCCCTTTGACCTCAGATCCTTTAATGCAGCAGATGTTATTCGTGTCCTGAGCCACCTCGGGAGTAAATTAACGGTGAGGAACAGTTGTGAGTAATGTGGGGCAGGAGGTTCCAGTGCGGAGTGATTGGTAATTCTGTAGACCGTTGCGTCATCGTTGACTGGCCGGTGGTGTGCCGCGGGCGGTGATCCAGTGTTCTTCGAGTCCCCGGTCCTCCCGATTGTGTAAGGGACGAAGCAGTGTGTGTGTGTGTGTGTGTGTGTGTGTGTGTGGCATCACTAACACACTGCCGGGGAAGTAGTGTGTGCAGGGGCCTGAAGGGTGAGTGGGAGGGGGTAATGAAAAGACAGTCGTCGTGCCTCGGGCTGCTGGACGGAAAGAGGAGTCAGGTGTCATGGGGCTTTGAGATGTGTGTCTGGGTGTCGTTCGAAACTACTTTTATTCAAATTCATTTCTTTCATTATGATACATGGTTGCTTACGAAGGTTAAATGTTGTTACTCTGTGCTCTCCCATTCAAATGTTACGGTAATGATGTTTTGACCGAAAAATCGCATTAGGTTAATGTTTGTGAGAAGCTGAAAGCCTCATTATCACTAATATAACTTAACCAAGCCTGCCGAAGTTAACGGATTGCACCTAACAACTAAACAAGCAAATCCTAAATACCTAAACAAGCAAACAAGCATATTACTTCATTGCTCTTTACAGGGCATTTTTTGAGTCTCCCTTTGTGGCGAGTAAAACCTAACGACTTGTCTAAGCTAACGTATTTCCCTTGTCATGCTAAACCTAACCTACGTAACCAAGCTAAATGATTGTTCACTAGTTGCTCTTTCAATCTTATGTGGAGCTCTCGTTACAATCGTGGAGAGGTGGACACTGGTTATCCCTCCACCTCCTCATATCCCTCCCCCCTCACCTAACCTACTTAAACAAGCTAAATGATGGTTCACTAGTTGCTCTTTCAATCTTATGTGGAGCTCTCGCAATTGTGGAAAGGTGGACACTTGTTAACCCTCCACCTCCTCATATCTTTCCTCCCTCACCCCCCTCACCTCCTTGTCTCTACTCCGTCACTCCATCTCGTCTATTTTCCTTATCATTCATCTTCACCTTTCCTTCTCTCGTCCTTCCTTACTTCTTTCCTCCACATCATTCATTCCTTCGTTCTGTCATCCATAACACTTTCCCTGCCTCCTCCTCTTAACCACTTCCTCCTCCCTACCTCTCACCCTCTCTTTAGCTTCCCCAGTTTATCTCCGCCCTCCTCCCTACCCCACACTCCCTCTGTTTAGCTCCCCAACCCTCCCTCCACCCACCTGTGACTACCCCCCTTTACCCCTGACCCGCACCTCCTCCCCTGCCCCCAATAAGGCCCACCTGCTCCCCCTTCCCTCTACTGCTACAGCCCACCAGTGTCGCCCCCCTCCCACCCCACCACCACCCACCCACTCCACCACCCATTCCATTCTTTCGCTTGCTCCCCATTCCCCTACACTCGCTGCCCCCTTCCCTGTGATAAAGAAAGAAATATTAAGGCTAACGCATCTTGTTGATAAATCTGTGAAAAAAATGTAAACTTACACGAATGTTTGTTAAAAAGTAAAGAAAAAGGGAAGGAAACACGTGAGCATCGTCCTGCGTGTGGTGGCTCCTCACATACCTCAAGGTGCGTGTCTCTCCTCCTCCTCCTCCTCCTCCTCCTCTTCCTTCCTCCTTAATTATAGATTCCTGGGCCCCGATATTTAAGGTGGAAATCTTGAATAATTACCAATACGCCGCCCGTTCTTTACCAGAGAGGAGTTTTTTATACTCATTTAACCTTGACGTTACTCAGGGAGCTTAGGGTTATTATTATTATTATTATTATTATTATTGTTTTGGTAGTAGTTGTAGTAGTATTAGTAGTAGTAGCAATGGTGAAGGCGGTAATAATGGCAGTCCTTGTGGTAGTTCTTGTGACCTGAGTGACTTATTAAGAGCAACAATAGTAAAAACAACCGTTACAAGAGCAGGAACAACATCACAAGCATCACTACCAACACCTCCACCACCATCTCCAGCATCACCACCACTAACAACAACAACAACAACACTATCACAACAACAGAGGCCTTACAACTTCATTATCTCCTGTTCTAGGCATTATTTTAGTCTTCCGCCGCCACCACCATTACTACCACAATCATTAACAAAAACAATAACATCACAAATAACAAGAACCTAGACCGCAGATTATCATTGTCTCCGCTGTTCCGTGTATTAGCTGTCTCTCACTACCACCCCCACCATCACTGACATAGCCATCATTAACCCAATGGATGCGGATTTCCTACAAGAAGACATCACCAAGCTACAGGAGTGGAACAAAAAGTGGCTGCTCCAATTTAGTGAAGAAAAATGTGAGGTCATGCATCTTGGGAGGGGATATCCAGCACACCAATACCACATGGGAAACACTCCACTATCCACCACAGAGGCAGATAAAGACCTGGGAGCACATGTAACTAGGCTACCAATGAAGGTGAAATCCGTACCAATCGCAGCGGACGGGTTAACAACAACAGCAACGACAACATTAGGAGCAACAGCTAGGCCGCAGCGTGTCATTACCGCCGCTGTTCGTGCACTAGTTGGCCGCGTTACCTGTGTTGCTGTTTGTCCCGTGGGCCAGGTGTGTGGGGCCGCCGCGGGCCGCACAAAGACCCATTTTCTAACAATAAATCAAAGAAAAGAAATAATTCTCCATTTCCGCGCCGGAGTGGCCTCGGGACTCGGCCTGGCCATTACCGACCATTACTCCTGACCGCACGGTATGCCCCTTTTCCCTGCCATGCCCCTGCCCTTTCTTCTCCCCCTCGCTACGCTGCTGCCCTGTCTCCCTTGCTTCTGCTTCACTGTGGATCTCTCTTCTTCAATGTCCTCTCCTTTCTGTTTTCTTGTATCCCTTTTTTGTTGCCCTTTTCTCATTGTTTTTACGTTGCTGTGAATGTCTTTTCTAAACTAACCTTTTTTCTTCTTCTTTTGCCTTTTTTTTCTCATTGTTTCTAAATAGCTCTGGATTTATTTTCTTTTTCGTCTTCCACTTTTCTTCATTTCTCTCTTGTTCTGTTGCCTTTTTCTAATTGTTTCTACTGCGCTCTCAATATCTTTTCTTCATTGTCTTCCATTCTCTTTTCATCTCCATAATTGTTCCATTTTTTTCTTATTTTTTCTACTTTGCTCTGAGTTGCACTTCTTCATCATCTTCCACTTCTTATCTCCCTTGTTCTATTGCATTTTCTCATAGCTTCTCCTTCGCTCGGTATCTCTCTTCCTCATCCCGTCCACTTCTTCCTCTTCTCCTTCGTATTAGTACCTCTTCGTCATGCGTCTATTTCGTTGTCTCTCCTCAGCCCTTTCGCCACGCCCTGCACTCTCTTCTCACCCACTCCCCGATTCCTTTTCTTTGACCTGTTTCTGATTTCCACGAACCTATCTCCTCATCCCTCCCTTCTACGTAGACCACTCCCTTCCTTGTTTTTCCTCCCTTCCTTGCTCCCACTCCCTTCCTTGTTTTTCCTCCCTTCCTTGCTCCCACTCCCTTCCTTGCTTTCCTCCTTCACCCCACTACCTTTTCTTCACCTTCCAGATGCTGTTGTTTGAATGCATCTCCTAATCCTCTCTTCATCATCTTCCACTCCTTTGTTTTATGACTTTGCCTTCTGTTATTTAGCTCTGCCTTCCTTCACACCCCCTTTGATATTTCCTCTCCATGTCAATCGAATGTCCTCAAATTTCCCTTTCGTTTCTTTACCTCTGTTTCACTTTCTCCCTTCCTCATACATTGTTTCTTTATTATTGTCTCTTATTCTCTCCTTTTGTTTAGTCTTCCTTTCCATGTTTCGCTCCCTCGCATTCTCTGAGCCACTCAATGAAGCCTCTCACTTACCTCCCTCCCCCTCTCCTTGCCTTCTATCTTTCCTCCTTGCTTCCTCTCCCTCTCTCTTGTCTCCTTTCCCTCCCTCTTGCCTCCTTTCCCTTCCTCTTGCCTCCTTTCCCTCCCTCTTGCCTCCTTTCCCTCCATATTGCCTCCTTTCTCTCCCTTTTGCCTCATTTCCTTCCCTCCTGCCTCCTTTCCCTTCCTCTTGCCTCCTTTCCCTCCCTCTTGCCTCCTTTCCCTCCCTCTTGTCTCCTTTCCCTCCCTCTTGCCTCCTTTCCCTCCCTCTTGTCTCCTTTCCCTCCCTCTTGCCTCCTTTCCCTCCCTCTTGCCTCCTTTCCCTCCCTCTTGCCTCCTTTCCCTCCCTCTTGCCTCCTTTCCCTCCCTCTTGCCTCCTTTCCCTCCCTCTTGCCTCCTTTCCCTCCCTCTTGCCTCCTTTCCCTCCCTCTTGCCTCCTTTCCCTCCCTCTTGCCTCCTTTCCCTCCCTCTTGCCTCCTTTCCCTCCCTCTTGCCTCCTTTCCCTCCCTCGTGCCTCCTGTCCCTCCCCCTTGCCTCATTTCCCTCCCTCCTGCCTCCTTTCCCTTCCTCTTGCCTCCTTTACCTCCCTCTTGCCACCTTTCCCTCCCTCTTTTATCCTTTCCCTCCCTCTTGCCTCCTTTCCCTCCCTCTTGCCTCCTTTCCCTCCCTCTTGCCTCCTTTCCCTCCCTCTTGCCTCCTTTCCCTCCCTCTTGCCTCCTTTCCCTCCCTCTTGCCTCCTTTCCCTCCCTCTTGCCTCTTTTCCCTCCATATTGCCCACTCTCCCTCCCTCCTTCTTCCTCTCCCTTCCCCTTGCCTCCTCCTCTTCCTCCCCTCCTCTCAGCCCCTTCCCCAGCATCCTCACCCACCCCAGATCCCCTTCACCTCTCTTTTACTGCCTACTCTGTGACCTCTTCCACGTGTCTACATTCCTAAGCATTCCACGTGTACATCTTCACTTGTTTTTGTTCCGTATTTTCATTATTACTCTCCATTATTGATTTTCCTCTCACAAAATCTTGGTGCCTTATGATTTTTTTAGCTTTTACAATTTATTTTTTTAAGTGTTCGTGTGTTTTAATTCGTTTTCTATATTTTAACATTTCATAATTTGTTTTTTTTCATCGACTTGTACTCGTTTTGATTATCCTCACAGTCTGTTATTCTTTTTTATCACTGAAATCCGCTTTTTAGTGCCACGTAATTCCTCCACATAAGTCCCTCTCCACTTTCGCCTTCTCCTCCCCGCCCTGGCCGCCGCTACACACGTCCTCGGAGTCAGTTAAAAATACCCAAGATGCGCCTTAATCCTCTCCTTCGCCCCTCCCTTCATCATCCCACACGCCACCCATTCCTCTTCTCACCCTCAGCCTCACCCCCCAACCCTTCCCTCCCTCCCTCTCTCTCTCCTCCCTCGATACACCAGGAGATAATTCACCTGCTAAGTATAGGTAGGCCGACACCCGGGAGATTAATCTGGCAATATCTCCAACGCTGACCGTCTCTCGTTGTCCTTGAGCTTATAAAGTGACTCGCAGGATCAAGACTCTGCAGGAGTTTCGATTCCTTTAAGGGGGTTTCGGTAAGGATTTATGGGGGATTTTCGACTATGTGGTGAGGTGGATTTTAATGCTTTCATGTAATGGGATTTTTGGCTTCAGGCCGTGAAATACATTTGTCGTTGTGATTTATATGTGGAATGTATGTTGTTAGGTTACTGTGTGTGTGTGTGTGTGTGTGTGTGTGTGTGTGTGTGTGTGTGTGTGTGTGTGTGTGTCATAAAACTTTCATATGCAAATGGTGTTTTTAGTGGGCAACGAATTTAGAAAGATCAACGTAGTAATAGAGCTGTTAATGTCCTTTTTTTATTCATATTTCCTCACTTTTATTCATGTTACTGTTCTTTACATTAATATTTACGTCTTTGCTTTTTTTCCTCATTAACTATATCACTCCTATTATCACATTTCTTCAGCATACTTCCATCCTCTCTCCTCTCGGATTTCTCCTCCACCACTATAGGCCTGTTCTCTTCTTCCTCCTCCCTCTTCCTCCTTTTCTTTCTCCTCCTCCTCTTCCGCCTCCTAAATTTGCAAGACAATGCGTTGGATTACCTTATACGAGGGAGCGTTTTAGTGGCTCCTCATCTCCTTACCTGTAAATGGCATCACCTGGAACACCCTGAGTGATGCCCCCTCTATGATGATGCTGGATGCTGCCTCTCTTTCTCTCTCTCCCTCTCTCCCTGTATCTCTATCTATCTATCTATCTGTCTCAATTTATCTATCTATCTATGTTTGTGTTTCTTCGTTGTTGTTTTTTTATGATGATGCTGGATGCTGCTCTATCTCTACCAATTTCTATCTATCTATCTATCTACTCTATCCTTATCTATCTCTCTAGGTTTGTTTGTGTATCTTCGTTGTTGTTGTTGTTGTTGTTGTTGTTGTTTTGTGTGTGCGTCGTAAAAGTCGTCTGTAGCAGCATGTTTGTTCCTTCTGTTGCGATGGACTGTTTCCTATCCTGCATCATCATCTTTTATTGTTCTGTACATTTGTCAACCTTTGTTTTGGAGGCTGAGTCCGTGCGGGATTAATGGCGCCTGTCTTCTCCTAATTGAGTCTTGGCACGAACGTCCTCGATAGCCGATCTTGTGTTTGTGTATTGCTGAACGTACAAATGGCGCGCTTTCAATTTCGAGTTCGCTGCTGCAGGAATTAGTGCGTTGATGTTTTTATTGTTATAACTGCCGCGTTAATTCTCGTTTTGTCTTGCTCTTTGATTCATGGCGGCTGCTGAAGGCTTGTCACAGGTTACCGTTTGTATTTCCATGTGTTTGTGTTGTCCGCTTGTTAATGCTGGATGTAGTAATTTTTTCCAGTCTTTTTTGGTTTAATTTATCGCTGAGGCATCAAGCTTACGTATTTAGAAGATTTATCATTGCTTCTTTTTATTCTTCAGGTTTTGTTATTGTTTTAAAGTAATCATATGTTTTGAAGGCTGGATGCTTTCTCGCTTACACTAACCGGTAATATAATCGAAATCACTAAAAACAAATCATGCATTATTAATCTCGTCTCTTTTTAACATCATTGCTCTTAAGTACGAGTGTTTACGGCAGCTTTTCAATTGGCATCATAAGACTAACGTAATATAAGAATTAATCGGATACCTAGTCTTTACTCGTCCTCTTTTCCTATGCACACCGCCACGTCAGCTCGTCCGCGGCCCCTGGCATGTCGGGTCGGGCCGCAACCTCACCCGCCGCCGTCTACCACTTTTAATTGCACGTTTTGTCCCTCGAAAACGATTGCGTCGGATAAGCAGGTATTTACATCGAAAATGCCTATGGTAATTGCCGGTGTATGGGCCGTATATTTCAGATTTCTATCGTCCTGTGAAGGGTAATAGTGCGCTGGCCTGCCTTGATCCCCGCCCGGCTGTGAGGAAGGGCCGCGCGTGGGAAAGGAAGGGAGGGTGTTTTATAGAGAAGTAAAGGTAATGTAATGAGTAGTCGTCTTAAAAGGTGCGAGGGAGGCGTAATGAATGGTCTCTGAAGTAGATCACAGGTGGGCTAATTTGGCTTGTGGTTTGTGCTGATGTGTGTGAAGGTGAAAAGTGGCTGTTTGTAGGTTTGTGGGATTGTTGGTGTGTGTGTGTGTGTGTGTGTGTGTGTGTGTGTGTGTGTGTGTGTGTGTGTGTGTGTGTGTGTGTATGGAATTATGTGTGTATGAATGAATGTATGTATGTCTGTACGCGGTTCTTTTTTCACATTCTGACCCACTAATCTTAGGCAGAGCTATATACTATTCTTAGACACACACACACACACACACACACACACACACACACACACACAACTTTAACGTACTGAAAAAGCCACATCAGGTCTGAAAATGAACATGAAGGAAAAAGAAACTTCAAAATCTAATTAATAGAGAATGAATGAAGCCATATTAGGCCTTCATCGCCACCTCCACTATTCTCTCTCTCTCTCTCTCTCTCTCTCTCTCTCTCTCTCTCTCTCTCTCTCTCTCTCTCTCTCTCTCTCTCTCTCTCTCTCTCTCTCTCTCTCTCTCTCTCTCTCTCTCTCTCTCTCTCATCCTGGAAACACAATTTTGGAACACACATCCTCGACCGACCGCTTATTCGGCCTCGTCACGCGAAGTGGACGAAAAAAAACTAAAAAAGGAGAAAATATAATCCGTTCACACTCAGCCGCCGACACGACACTACGCCATCACACGCGAGAGAGAGAGAGTAGGAGTAGAGAAGACACTGGCTGGACCCAAGTGGCCCTTACGGTATAATCTCAGTCGGCTTGATTTTGGCTGTCGATATCGTCGGGATTATTGGGTTGAGATACTAAATTGAGTAAATTATAGCTTCCCCCGTGCGTGCCTCAGTCAGAGCTACCTGGACGCCGCATCCCAACCCGCCGCGCATTGACGTGAGCAATAGTCCGCTTATATGCATCACAAACTCGTATGCTCACCCTTCTCACTCCTTCTTAATATCAACGCGTGAAGATGTGATATATTTGTTTTATAATAGTTCTAAGACGTTGGCAGTGTCTTAAGTGTGTTTGTAGTAGATTTCTTGTCATGTGATTATGCGAAACTCTGCATTGAGGTTGTTTCTGAGATGCGTGAGGTAGTAATGAGTGGTAAGGTTTTGGTACTGGTCCACGCTATCACCCCCGGGATCTGATATGTGGAGGGTCAGGGTACCGGGGCGGGGTATGGGGTGCGGAGGGGTGTGTAAACTCTTTGTGGGGGGTGCGAGGGCCTGGGCGGGGGGAGGTGAGGCTGGGAGGCTGTGATGGGCGACGGGATGTTGAAGAGTTAGAGGTGAGAAGACTGGCAGAGGTGTGAAGCCCGCGAGCGTGTGTGTGTGTGTGTGTGTGTGTGTGTGTGTGTGTGTGTGTGTGTGTGTGTGTGTGTGTGTGCCACAGTGAGGAATATGCCACAGAATCTTTTCCTTGCTTTGGTTTACGAGCAGTGACTTGGTTTGCGAGCATCCTGTTTGTAGTATACTGTACAGACTTACTTTAAACTAACTTTCCCAAGCTTATTAACTTTTCTTCGTTGTTCCCGTTGCCGTGATAAGCACAAATTTCAGTGTTCTTGCCATCTTTGTTCATCGGCGCCAATGTTTCTACCTGTCAGTCTTACTAGTATAAAAATTCAGCCTTCTTTTCCTTTAGTTTTCCTCCTGAATCTCGTGTCGTTACGCTTTGCTACACTTCCCTTTCCTTTTCCTGTTGGTGTTTTCCTCGTGCGTGTCTCGGTGAGCCCAACCCAGGGTAGCACTGCAGGTCTGTGTGCCCGGCGTGACCCCCTCTGCCCTCCCTCCCCGCCCGGCCGCCAGTAAGCCTAGTGGTCCCCCTCACTCTGATTGGCGGGTTGTGGCGACTCATCACTCCGAAATACTCCATGATTGAGGGATCAGACTCCGCTACATCCTTATTTACATACATAATTGCTACCTAAACCCCCAAACTATCTTGCCTCGCTCTCCCCTTTCCCCCTCCGCCTCCTCCTACTCCTCCTTTTGCCCTTCCTGTTACAACAACCTTGCCACCTCCTTCCTATACATACCCCGTTCAATTCCCTCTACTCCATCTTCACCTCCTCCCCTTTATACTACTACAACTTCACCCTCTCCTTCCTGTATATTTCCTTTCAACCCTCTCATCAGCCTTCTTCTATCTCCCTTATTTTCCTCTTCTCTCCTCCTCAAGTTTCTCTTCCTACTCTCTCCTCTATTGCAACCTCGTCAGCTCCTTCCTGTATGCCTTTCACCATCCCCCTCCGTATCCCTCCTCCCCCCCTCTCTCTTTCTCTTCCTTCTCTTCCCTCTCTCTCTCTCTTCCTCCTCCCCCCGTACCATTGCCCACTGACCCGTCATTTCTGCCCATAGCCACGTCGTCAGAGGCTGTGTAATGGATCGTGAGTTTTTAATGCATGCCGTTGCGTTGATCCATCACCTCCGCCGAGCTATCCCAGCCACCATCTCGGCCACGCCACTGCTATCACCGACACCATCACCACCACCTTCATCACCACCTCTACCACCATGTGCTTTCCGTAATCACCAGCTGGACCGTGCCTACCTTCACCACCACTATCGTTTCTAGGGCTACCATCCTTTCTAACATTACTGCTACCACCTCTAATGTTACAATTGCCATTTTATCTCGACTACTACTGATGAGACAACTTCTTTTATAATTTCCATCAGTGTCATCACCATTTCCACTTCTTCCATCGTCACCACCCTTGCTTCCATTTACCACATCACCACAAACACCTCTACCATCACCTCACCACTACCACTATCATCATCACATTCACCATTAGAACATTTCCCTTTTCACTATCCTCCCTCTTCACTATCAAATCCACTTAAACCACTGCCACAATCACCATCACCCTTACTAATGACACTATCACTAACCATCCCTGCTACTATTATCTACGTTCTACACCAGCGGGATTTTTTTTCTTTAATATTGTTTTCTTTTTTTTACGCCCTTGAACTCCTTTGCTGTAAAAAAAAATATATATACCACTGACACTATCACCTATCCTCATTACTACAACCACCACTATTCCAACCTCTACTACTGCTACTGCCCTCACTACCACTACTACTCTCACCACCACTACCAACAACACCACGTCTTCCACATTTTCCTCTTGTACTGCATCCTCGGTTTTAAGCTACGCCCTACATACATACATAAACACGCACCATCGTTCAGGCTAACTCGGCGAACTTTCCGGGCTCTCTTTTACCCGTCAGCGGTCCTCCTCACTCACGGCAACAACCCACTTACCATAAACAGAATCACTACCCTAAACACACCCCTTCAGACGCACCTTATAGACTGGCAGGTTGGCGTGACTCGAGTTCCCTCCCCCTCGCCTTCCCTTTCGCCCGTCCCTTCCCGGCCTCCTCCTCCTCTTGACTCTTTCCTTCCCTCCCTTCTTCCCTCCACGTCCCTCCCGCACGCCAATTATCCCCGGGAGAGGCTCGGGAGATAAGGGAGGGTCAAGAGGCGCCCTTCGAGTGGTATTTCACCCGTGGATTCCGTCAGTTTATAAGGTCCAATTACCGCCATCATGACCTTGTTTCGGAGGGGCGTGGCGGAGAGAGAGAGAGAGAGAGAGAGAGAGAGAGAGAGACCATACTTTTAACATTCAAAACTTTATACTTTATCTTTTTTTTTGCATTATTTTTTCTGATACACAAACATACATCATTTTTATACTTATTTATGAATTCGAAACAGCGTAAAAGATTTAAACGGAACCTGAATGCGTGAAAATGCGTAAACGAGAGAGAGAGAGAGAGAGAGAGAGAGAGAGAGAGAGAGAGAGAGAGAGAGAGAGAGAGAGAGAGAGAGAGGAAAACCGCAAAACTGTCACGCTCACACACGCTGGCCGCAAAAATGTGAGTAACCGCAGTGTTGCATCAGCGGCGCAGGACGTGTCAAATTAGTAGACACAAACCACGTCACGTTACCCTTGCGCGCACACACTAAAAAAGAGGACTAATTTTTCTTCATCTCCTCACGAAAAAAGTCGCAGGGGGGGGGGGGGGGTATCTTCGTTTTTTTCCCTTTACTTTTTTATTCCATATTTTTTAAGTCGTCAAATTGTAATACTTTCCGTGACTGAGATTATGTAATACACGGACGTCCTTTGCCATTCATCGCCTCGCCTTTCAATATGCTTCGTGTGTATTGATGGTTATTTCCGATAATGCAGCAAATTAATGGTGAGCAGGTGTATTGATGCGTACAGGTGTGCTGGGAGGAGGAGGAGGAGGAAAAATGGTAAAAAAGATAAAGAAAATAAAAAAACTAAGAGATGCAAACATAATAATAGGGTGAAAAGAAGAAGGAGGAGGAGGAGGAGGAGGAGGAGGAGGAGGAAAAAAGGGAAAAAAAAGATAAGGAAGAAAATAAAGAAAAGTAAAAGTAAGCATAATAGCAGGATGAAGAGTAGGAGGAGGATGAAAGAAGCTAGAGAAGGAAGGGAAGGGGGAAGGTAGGAGGCTCTGGGGGGACGAAGGGAGGGCAGAGTTGGGGGGGGGCGCTGTTCAGGTGTGCTCAGGTAACGTGAGAAGGAAATTACAGGTGTCCCACGCCCCGCCGGAAACACTGGGTCTCACGCACCACTAACTACATAAAGAGCGTGCAGGTTCCTCGGATTTTTGGCGTGTGTGTGTATGTATATATGTATGTATGTATGTATGTGTGTATGTGTATGTATGTATGTATGTATTTGTGTATGCATGGAAAAGTCTCGTTCATCACTAATTATATAAAGTGCGTTCAGGTTCCTCGGATTTTTGGCGTGTGTATGTATGTATATATGTATGTATGTATGTATTTGTGTATGCATGTAAAAGTCTCGTTCATCACTAATTATATAAAGTGCGTTAAGGTTCTTCGGATTTTTGTATGTATGTATGAATTCGTGTATGTATGTAAAAGTCTCGTTCATCACTAATTATATAAAGAGCATACAGGTACCTCGGATTTTTATGTATGAATGTATGTATGTATGTATGTATATATGCAAGTCTTATTCCTCACTGACTGCTTAAAATATTGCAGAATTCTCGGAAATTCTGAGTATGTATGCTTGTAAGTATGTATGTTTGTGGTATGTATGTGGGCAAGTATGTATTCGTGTGCAGGTGTGGCGATCTCATTAATCACGATACATAAGAATTGCAGGGATTTTACTGTATATATGTGTGCATGTGTAAATCTATGTATGCATGTATCAAGTTCGTATCTACATGCATATATGGATGGAGAGATGTGTGCGATCTTGTCTCGATGTGTATAAGTTTGCATACATGAATATTATCTTCATAGTAATTCCAAGTCATTTCCCACCATTTAGTAATGTAACACTTTTTTTCACACTGTTTAGTTAAGAAGCGTGTAATGTAAAGACCCATTATCTCACACGCGTTCATGTTAATATTTTTCATGAATTTGCACTCCTGCCTGTTGCTAAATGGATACTGAAGACAGGTTTCATCCGTCGCTTAGCTCCTGTCGCAGTAAAAAATGTAGTGTTTGATTAGTACTAATTATCTAACGTCCTTTTTTCATTAGTTTCCGGTCATTACAACTTATCAACTCGTCACTCCGCGAACATACTCATTCTAGCTTCCTTTTCAATCTATTTTTTTTATATCTCAACCCTCATTATGTCCTTAATTACCATGCTTATCATCATCTACAGCATCTCACTTCCCTCTCTCACCCCACTCACTCCCAAGCATCCCTTTCATCCCTCTCTAAACGGGAGTGGCGCGAAGTGGAGCGGTGCCGAGGGTTCACTGAGCTCAGGGTCGAGTCAGCTTCGAGATAAAGAGTCGAGTCAACGAGACATTAATGACACACGTCGAATATGTGTTGCCTTTCACGCTCCCTCGATCCTGCCCACTAGAGAGAGAGAGAGAGAGAGAGAGAGAGAGTATATAACGCGCCACCCAGGATCTGTTTAAGCCTCCTTCAGGGTAATTTAAAGGCCTTTTGCTTCATTTTTAGGGAGATGTAAAGGCTTGTTAAGGGCCATTTAGGGATATTTCGGGTAAATTATCCCTCGTTAGTTTATTTTCTAGGGATTTTTTTTGGTTATTGAAGGTGCTACGTGTTCTTTTTTTTTTGGTAAGTGTGTTTAGCTTGGAATGTTTAGATTCTCTCTCTCTCTCTCTCTCTCTCTCTCTCTCTCTCTCTCTCTCTCTCTCTCTCTCTCTCTCTCTCTCTCTCTCTCTCTCTCTCTCTCTCTCTCTCTCTCTCTCTCTCTCTCTCTCTCTCTCTCTCTCTCTCTCTCTCATTCCTTCTTCAAATATTTTCTTCTCATCTCTTCTTGTCTCTCATTCAACACTTCCCCCTCTTATAGTTTCATTTATTTGCTTATTTACGGTCAATATTTTCTCTACGTCCATCTTCTTACTCCTTTCTCATCATTTTCCACTTATCAATATCCTTCACCTCCTTATCTTACTCTATCTATCTACTTATCTATCTATGTTTGTCTTTTTCCCCTGTGTGTGTGTGTGTGTGTGTGTGTGTGTGTGTGTGTGTGTGTGTGCAGGCCGGAGCTAACGAAATTGCCTAGTGCTCGGTTCTTGTGTATCGGGTTTTGCGCCGGACCAGCCGAGGCCTCCGATGATTTACAGAGCACGCAAATTTGCCTCGACGACCGACAGTAAAAAAATGCGGCCAACAACTTGCACATACAGCCAATTATATCCTGTTGTACCCTTTTGATTGGGACTGGTCAGCGGCGGCGGCGGCGGTGGTGGGAGTGGCGATGGGAATGGAGGTGGGGTGGGGGATTGTGGTGGTGGTAAGGTTTTGATAGTGGGGGGTAGTGTAGGGGGTATGGTTTGACTGATTGGGGGATGGTGGGGGTGTGGGGAGAGGTGGGGTGGTGATGGTGATGGTGGTGGTGGTGGTGGTGGATAGTGAGAGATTATATTGTTTTAATAGTGACGGGGAAGGTGAATTTGTATCCAGCTTTCATTTTTCACATCTTTTTATTTATTTTTATTTATTTATTATTTATTTTTGTTTGTGTAAGCTGATGCGTTTTTCTATTAAGCGTGAATATTGAGTATGCGTTCATTTTTTTCTTAGTCATCCCATCACAAAAAAAATAATTATGATTTTCGAAATAAAGAAAACGGGAAAGGTTCGTAACTAGGAACTTGTAAGCATTTTTTTTCTTTTTGTGTTTTCATTTTTTTCTTTTTGAGTATTGAGGTAATTTATTTCATGGTTTTCTTTAGTACTTTATTCACTTCTCTCTTAATTACTTCTTTCTCTAATACTTCCTTTAATTAAGACATCATTTTTTCAACACATATTTTCAGCCTCAAAACACGTACTCAAACTCTTCTTCTCTCATTTTACATTTTAATTACATTCTCTTTACTTTTTATTATTCCGCATTCTTATTTTACATTCACTTCTCTTTAAATTACGTCTTTCTTTAATACTTCCTTCTGAAGATCATTTGTCTAACGTATATTTTCAGCCTTAAAACATGTACTCAAAACTCTTCTCTCTTCTCTAATTTCACATTTTAACTACATTCTCTTTTTGCCATAATTAAGACATCATTTTTCCAACACATATTTTCATCCTCAAAACGCGTACTCAAACTCTTCTTTCTTCTCTCATTTCACATTTTACATGCATTCTCTTTTGTCATATTTTCATTCCACATTCTTATTTTACATTCACTTCTCTTTAAATTACGTCTTTCTTTAATACTTCTTTTCGGAGATCATTTTTCCAACATATATTTTCAGCCTCAAAACACGTACTCAAACTCTTCTTTCTTGTGTCATTTCACATTTTAACTACATTCTCTTTTGCCATACTTTTATTCTACATGCTTATTATCTTCCTTCTGTTTTTTCTCCTATACGTATACTTGTTCTTACGTTTCTGCTTCCTCTAACCTCTCCTTCTCCTTTTCTGCTTCCTCCTCCCCTTCTGTTCTCTCCTCTTTCCTCTCCTCGTCGTTTAGGTCTTCCTCCTTTTCTTGTTCTCTTTCCTCTTAGTCTTCTTATACTTCCTCCTCCCCTTCTCCTCTTTCTCTTTATATCTTAATCACATCCTCTCTAAGCCACAGTTTTTCCTCTCTTGTTCCACGTGATGACAGACCCTCCGTGAGCCTGACCTTTTCACATCCACCCATTGTTTATCCACATCCTTCCCACACCTAGTCATTTGAGCCTCCACAATGCCACACCCTTCGCTGAGACCTAACCACATCCTCCGCTGAGCTATGTCACTACCACACCGGCCTTAGCCACAGTACGCAGTCTTCCTCTTAACCACACCATCTTTATCTTTAATCCAAAACTTATCCTAGTCCCAATTTGCAACCTTCCTCATTCTTTATCTCCATCCTTCTTTTCATTTCACCTTTGACCCCAATCCTTACCCCCCTTTTATTTCTTCCTCCACATCTACACACAACTCCACCTGACCACATCCCTTCATCTTGTCCTACCCACACTAATCAGCCTTGAATTGCCTTAGTATTCCACTCCACACCACCAATACACCTCCACCGGACCATAGCCTTCCTTCCTCACTTTTCCACACCAATAACTACCTTATTCTTCCTTGCCACATCCCCAACGCACGAACATCATTCCTGACCACATCCCTCCATCTTGACTTACCCACATCAACCACTCTTAACTTCCCTTAGTCTCCCATACCACATCACCTTTGCACATAATTCAGCCTAGCCACATCTTTACCTTTCCCTCAAGTTCTATATCGTCTCTTGTTGAACCCTCCTGCTATACTTACTTTTTTATCTATGAATTGATATTTTGTAGGAGCAGCATTATTTAGGTGACATTTTTAGTTCGTCTTACTGTAACAAAACAAAACATCCTTAGACATAAAACCTAACTAAACCTGCACACACAAACCCACACACCACCATATAGACACCACCACCACCACCACCACTGTCCCATAACTTACCCGCCCTCACACCCTGCCCACAATGCCCTTACCCACCCACCCGCGGCAGGCCCCAGCGGCTCCTCCAACCTGCAGCGGTAAACCAGGGAAATGGACGGTAATTCAGGGATAATTAGGTGATTCTAGGGCGGGGAATAAGGCGACCCAGAGTGATGTTACCCCCTGTCTTGCGGCCCGACCCCCTCCACCGGCACGCCACACTGTCTTGGTATTTCCTTCCCCTCCTCCTCCTCTTCCTCCTCTTCCTCCTCCTCTTTATATACGTGTTCTCCTCTTTTTCTTTCTCCTCTTTCTCATATTCTTACATTTGTTCCTCCCCTGCCTCGTCATTCTCTTCTTTCTCCTCCTCTTCCTCTACTCCCTTTTCCTCCTCTTCCTCCTCCTCTTTATATACGTGTTCTCCTCTTTTTCTTTCTCCTCTTTCTCATATTTTTACATTTGTTCCTCCCTTGCCTCGTCATTCTCCTTTTTTTCCTCCTCTTCCTCTACTGCTTCTTCCTCCCCTTTTCCTTCCTCCTTTTTCTGCTTCTCTGTGAATATTTGTTCCACTTCATCTTCGTTCCTGATTCTCCTCCTCTTCCTTTACTTCTTTCTCTTTTTCTTTTTCTTCCTCCTCGTCTACTTCCACTTCTTCCTCTCCTTTTCCTTCATTCTGCTTCTCCCATTTCCTCTTCTCCCTCTTCTTCCTCCTCATTTATTTCTTCCACATCATCCTCCTCTTCCTCTTCGATATAATTCTCTATCCCTCCCTCCTTTCTCCTTTTCTCTTTTCCATATTTCATCCGTCTTGCTTTTCTCATTTTCATTTTCCCTCATTCTTGTCTAATCCTTCATTCTCCATCTTTCCTTTTATTTTTCCGTTCATTTATTTTCTTTTATTTCCTGTCTTCGCCTCTAACCGTCTCTTCCAACTGTGTAACATATTTTTCATTCCTCCTTCTCTACTAACCCGATGACCTCCTCTTCCCCCTCCTCCTCCTCCTCCTCCTCCTCCTTCTCCTCCATGCAGCACGACAGGAGGAAATAACACAGTAAAGTCCTGGAAGTGAAATGGCGGAGAGGAGAGTGGACGTCAGCGGGCAATTTAGGAGTCATGAGGTGCGTGCGTGTGTGTGAGGGGAGGAGAGGAGAGAGAGAGAGGGGGAGGGGAGAGAGAGAGAGATTTTTTTTCTCCACAACTCTTCTCTTCCTCTCCTCTCTTCGTTTCCATATTTCCCTTCCTCTCCTCCTTCCTCTCCTCACTCTCACCGTCTCTTATCTTCTTCTCAATCTTCCTCCCTCGCTCCCTCCCTTCCTTATCCCCACCACAACACATCTTCACCCTCTTCCTATCTTCTCTTTCTCCCTCCCATCATCCACTACTCCATTTTCCTCTATCCATTTTCCTCCCTTTCTTCCTCTTCTTTTCTTTATTTTTTTCTTTACCTCTTCTTGTCTTTCGCTCGCTTTATCTGACTCCTCACCATTGCAACTCCTCCCTCCCCTGAATACCTCTCCTTCCCTCCCTCCCTCCCTCCGTCCTTCCTGTCTCCCAAGTCTCTCTCCAGCCTCCGATGAATGAGAGGTCGGCCCGGGGGGAGGGAGGGATGGGGGGGTTGGCTGTCTAACTACTGAGTGTGTGTGTGTGTGTGTGTGTGTGTGTGTGTGTGTGTGTGTGTGGAAAATGGAGTATAATTGATTGAAAAGAGAATGAAAGTATGAAAGAAGAGGAAGAAGAAAATAAGACATAAGAAAAATAGTTTAGGGGAAAGGTAAAGAAATCATGGAGGTTGGATATGATACACTGGAAAGAAAGAAAAAGGTTGTTAAATGAAAGTAACATAAAATAGAAAGAAGTCAAGGAAGAAAAGGAAGAAGAAAATAAGACAAAAGGAAAGTAGTATAAGGGAGAGGTAAAGAAATCTTAGAGGTTGGGTATGATACATTGGAAAGGAAAAAGTTGTTAAATGAAAGTAACATAAAATAGAAAAAAGACAAGAAAGAAAAATGAGAATTGGAAAACAAAACATTACTGACGATATCACTAACTCACAAGGACGCCTACAGCCTACAGTGACCTTTCAACACATACACTTTTTTCCCCTTTAAGAATTACTTCACTTTACGCTTATATAAGGGGCGTGGGCGGCCTTCAGGGTGTGGGGGCAGGTTAATGAGTCTACCTGCCGATAATGCCGCACACCTCCATTACCTGTGTTCACGGCAACATGCAATACGAGAACCAATAGTGGGCGAGGCATTTCCCGGTGGCCGCCTTGCGTGTGAGAAAGTGCAGAGGAAGGGTAATGTGGATGAAAATGATTACGATGCGGAGGAGGAGGAGGGGGATCAGGAGGAGGAAATGGTTGTGGTAGTAGATGACACTGAG
This sequence comes from Eriocheir sinensis, assembly GCF_024679095.1. Lineage (NCBI taxonomy): Eukaryota > Metazoa > Arthropoda > Malacostraca > Decapoda > Varunidae > Eriocheir > Eriocheir sinensis. Next base: position 22,910,064 of record NC_066515.1, read on the forward strand.
TAAAAAAAAGAAAAGCAAAAAGTAGTTCAAGCTGAGTAAGGTTAGAGAAAGAACTGCAGGGAAAAGAAAGGAGGTAGAAGTTGAAGGAGAGAAGGTAATGAAGATGGAAAAATTAGACAAAAATAAGTAAACTGGAAATGAAAAAGTTAAAAGAATAGAATAAAGAGAAGGAGGAGGAGGAGGAGGAGGAAATTATTGCAGCGATGTAAGATGAAGTACTGAAAAAAAAAGAATATGTAAAGAAAAACAGTAAGTAGTAAGGTTGGAGATGAGAGATAAATTAAATAGAACAGATAAATCGAAGAGGAGAAGGAGAAGGAGGAGATTGCAGTGATGTAAGACGAAGTAATGAAGTACAAGAAATAAATATATAAAGAAAGAAAAACAGTAAGTAGTGAGGCTGAAGATGAGAGAGAAATTAAATAGAATAGATAAGTCGAAGAGGATTAGGAGGAGGAGGAGGAGGAGGAGGAGGGGGAGGAAGTTCAATTACGTGTGTACTTATGTGGTGGTGATGCTGTTTTCCCACACTGCCGGTTCCCCTCCGTCTGGTGTGTTGTGTTGTGCTGAGTGGCAGGTTTAGTGTTGCTGTATTCTTATGAAGGCTCTAAGGTTGTGTTGTGAGTGTTTTGAGTTTCTTTTTTTGTTGTTGTTTTTTTCATGTCATTAATACAGGTGTTGATTCTTTTTTTTTGTGTGTGTGTGTGTGAGTGTGTGTGTGTGTGTGTGTGTGTGTGTGTGTGTGTGTGTGTGTGTGTTGGGGGGGGGGGGCGGCTTAAATTGAGAGGTGCAATGTTATATGTATTTTTTTATAGCTAAAGAAACAGCTCAAGGGCAACAAAAAAAGGTGTAAAAAAAAAAAAAGAAGCCCGCTAATCGCTGTTCCCACCAAGACAAAAGTAATGAGCGGCCAAAACAGAGGTCAATTTCGGGAGGAGGTGTGTCTTTGTGTTGCTATTTTGCTTTTGTATCTTTCTATTCCACTTTCTTCTCAGTTTTTTTCTTACTACGCCTTCCCCCGTCATAGATACAAACATAAAAATTTTTCTCTCAATATAACTTTGCCTCTAAAAACATCTGACACAGTACCAAATCATCCTTCTCTGCCCAATGCTACAATATAATCAATACAATACCTCTCAGTGCAATATACACTCAAACTCTTCAACATTTAGACGTAAACCTTTGATAATTCACCATCGTTTCCACCCTTAAGAACACAAAACGCCTTAGGCTCCATTAAAACCATAAATCTCTTTAGGAGGCAATTAATTTGATATTCTTGGAGTGAGTGGCACGAACGTCAATTTATTAGTCACAGGTATGGGACGAATTAGCTGTCACCTGATTGAGACGCGACAGGTGACTCGCTAACGTCGCAGGTGATGAGGGAGGAGACGGGGCAGACTAGACAGGGGAGAGAAGTGGACAGGTGACAGGAGAGAGAAAGGGAAAGGGCTGATGGAGGTCTGATTTAAGATGTTATTGATAAAGAATTTGGACGAGTCAGGAATGCAGAATAATTATTAGAAGAGGAAGACGTTGAAGAGAATGATGTCACTGGCTATTAAGAAGAAAAATAAGCAGGTGGAAGAGAACAGGGAGACGAAAAAGAAAAGATAATTATTTAAGTGTGAGAGGAAAAAGTCGGACGCCATTATGCTCCCGTTGTGTTGGTCTTTGCGTCATTAAAAAAATATTAATGCGATACGTAAGAGGATTAACTGATGTGTGTGTTGTGTGATCTTTGTGTTTTTATTTATGAGTTGTGTTCATGTGAGAGAGAGAAAGAGAGGGAGAAGGAGAGAGAGAGACACACACAGACAGACAGACAGACAGATAGCATCACCCTCCCTTCGCCAGGTAAACAGGAGGAACAGGTCACCACAAACAGCCAGGTGACCTTCCCCCTCCCCTGCCCCCAACTCCTTTCTTACGTTGTTTGTTTCCTCGCGGGGGTGGGGTGGGGGGAAGGGAAAGGAGGGAGGGTGAGGGAGGCAAGGAGGGAGAGAAGGGAAGGGAAGAAAGAGGCATGTGAGGAAGAGATAGAGAAGAGGGAGATAATATTTTAATGATAAAGGAAGGAAGAGGGTAATGAAGTGGAGACAGTGAGGGAGGGGGAAGGAATGAGGAGGATGAGGAGGAAAGTGTAAGGAGGAGAAAGAAGAAGTAAGGAATAGGAAAGGGAGGAAGGAGGGAAGGAGATAGAGGAATATGGAGGATGCAGGACAAAAAGGGAGAGGAAAAGAAAGGAAAAGTGTATGCAAATTACCTTAAGTAGATGTTTTTTTTTTTTTTTCATTGGTAAATCAATAATAGGTTCAAAAGTTGGGAGTTGAATAATCTTGTAAGTATTTTGATGTAATATATAGGAAGTTGTATGGAAGTAAACCTGTGCAAATCGTTGATGTGAGTTTATAATGAATGTCTTAATGATTAGTTGAAAATAAATAACAAATCGAAACTTTCCTCAAGGGGATTATTAACAAGGAATTGGACTATATAAAAACAAGGAAAAAAAGAAGGAATTGGAATATATAAAAACAAGGGAAAAAAGGAAGGAATTGGACTATATTAAAACAAGGAAAAAAAGGAAGGAATTGGAATATATAAAAACAAGGAAAAAAAGAAGGAATTGGAATATATAAAAACAAGGAAAAAAAGGAAGGCATTGGAATATGTAAAAAAAAAAAAAGGAAGGAATTGGAATATATAAGAACAAGGAAAAAATGATGGAATTGGAATATATAAAAAACAACGAAAAAAAAGGAAGGAATTGGAATACATAAGAACAGCATGTCAAGTTTTTGTGGGTTGATTTTAGAGGCAAATTGTTGCATTATTATACATTTCATAATGAGTTAATTTACATTTCCCCTAATTTATCGCCGAGAGGTGTGTCAGCACGGGGGTAATTAGGAGTTGTTCCCAATTAGTGCCTTCATTAAGCTGTCTGCGCTGCGTGACCGTCATTAAGTGGAGGTGCAGGTAACAAAGTGCGTCTCACCTGTATGTGTGTGCGTGTGTGTGTGTGTGTGTGTGCGTGCGTGCGGCAAGTATTTCCTGATGGTGAAGACTTCTGGACCAGTGTTTTGTTTCGGGACGTTTCAAGTTTGTCTGTTATCGAAAATTTTGTTCAGTGTTTCTCGTTAGCAGTCAAGTAGTATGTGTATCGAGATAAATATGTGTGTTTTATCTTTTCTTTATAGTAGTGTAGTGTCGTTAATTGTGATGTTTTGTCTTCGTTGCATTTTTTTTCCACAAACCTTTAATTTCCCTCATGTCATTTTTTCTTATTTCACAGTTCGCATTTACTTCGGTAGATTTTTTCCTCTTAAGCGCCTGTCACTTAAGAATACACTAAGCACGCCTCACGTCCGTCCACTTAAGCTCCGTCAAAGTTTCCTGCACGAATCCAGTAAGCTAAAAAGATAAATCGTGTTTCCCTCTCAGACCACTTTATGCTAATCCACTTAAAACCTCGGCGGTGGTAAACATTTTAAGAGAGATCCGACCCATCGCGTGTGTATATATATCAAGTGCATCTCCTTAAGTACACTCCACGCTAATCCCCTTGAACCCCCGACGGCCGCTAATCCCTTCATTCAGTCCCACAAACACACACGCCTCGGACGGGGGGATCAGAACCCATTCCCGCGGGCGAGGACTGGTGGAGTAGTTTTTGACGCGGGCTGAATGCCTTCCCCACGCACAGCAGCACTTGACGAGAGCTTCCCCCGCTGGGCCGAGGTGGGGAGGCAGCCTGATCACCCCCTTAGATTAGCCTTCCCCTTCTCCTCCCCACCCTCAAGTCCTCCTAGCCTATATCCTTTCTCTTTCTCTCTCCTTCCATTTTCTTTTCCTCTTTCATTCCGTCTTTGTCCTCTTTCCTTCTCTCTTTGTTCTCCTTTTGTTACTTCGGTACTTAATTCATTGTTCCTCCTCTTGGCCCTCACCCCGTTTTCTTTCGGCTTTGTGACTGTTTTCGTTTTCTGTTGTTTTGATTTGGGCTGCGATCTTTGTTTTGCTGTTTATTTTGTTTTTGTTTTATTGTTTTTATTAGTGTACGTGTCATCCCTGTCTTTTTTTCTCTCTCTCTCTCGCTAATTGTTTACGGTTTTTATTCTCGTGTTTTATATAAAGTTTGTATTTGTTTTTCTGTTTTTGTTTTTAATATTCGCGTTTGTTCATTTATTTTACAGCAACGAAAGCAAAAGGGTTACGTAATATATATTTTTTAACTCTTTAAATACGAAAAAGAATGAAGTCCACTCTTGCTTTTATTTCCTCATTACTCTGCTACAAATTTCTGGTGTATAAATATATATCAAAACGTCTTATAAGTAAAGAAAAATAAAAGGGAAGTTTGACTCTTTCTTCTCGACCTTTTCTTTGTGTCTAAATAACCTTTAGACAAAAAAAAATACAGAAATCCTAAAGCCTACTCGATCATCATTCATTCCTAGCATCATAACCTCTCTTTCTTTAGTAATCATATATTTCTTTTTGTATATTCCTATTTATTCCTTCAAAACATCACAAATCCTAAAGCCAACTCGATCATTAGTTATTCCCAGCATCACAACCTCCTTTTCTTTAATAGCGTCCAGCGTAATGATTCTTCTAACTCTTCGGCGACTCATTAAGGAAGGCTTATAGGAACCGAGGCTGCGGGTGTGATAGGATCTTGAGGAGGCGTGAAAGGGGGAGGTTGGGAGGGGCTCTGAACTCTCTCTCAAGACCACAGTAACTCCCACAGACTCTTTTCCTTCCCTCTCCCTCGCTCTCTCCCTCCCTCCTGCCGCTCCAGCTCCTGTCATGCGTTTAATTAGAGCTCACCTTGTTAATTTGCTGATAAGGGATGAGAGGTGGTGGTGGTGGTGGTGTGGTGGTAGTGGTAGGTTGTGGTGGTGGTGTGGTTGGGGTGGGAGGGGTAAGGCATATTCTCTCTCTCTCTCTCTCTCTCTCTCTCTCTCTCTCTCTCTCTCTCTCTCTCTCTCTCTCTCTCTCTCTCTCTCTCTCTCTCTCTCTCTCTCTCTCTCTCTCTCTCTCTCTCTCTCTCTCTCTCTCTCTCTCTCTCTCAAGGTCAATACAACGTTAAAGCAAAGGAATATAACAAACTCAGCCTTAACAATAAACACCGAATAAAAAAAAGTGTTGCTCATTTAGGAAGACTGATGATAGTACAGGTGAGGGAACGCGTGCTAATACCTCGTTATCCTCATCACTATCATCGTCACCATCATTGTCATCGTCATTATAGGTGTGTTATTGCCGCATTCACTCTCATGTTCCGACTCACCTGCCTTTCCCACCTTCCCACTCTCACCTTCTCACTCTTTCTCACAGCGGCTTAAGAACATTCACTTCCCACCAATGAGACCAAAACAGATTTAATGTGCGAGAAAAGGGACACTGATGAATTAATGACATCCTGCATATCCGAAGTTACGTAAAAGTCATCCATCATCTGTTGCCGTTAATGAATACTTATAACCTCCTTCTTAACTTAGGAAAAGAATTAAGGAACAGAATATAAGGGAAGATCAGGAAACTTATACACGTCCATATAAAAGAAATACTTAAAGAGTCCAATGTAATGTTGTGTGAGAAGAAATTTGCTGAATACTCTTATGTTTAAAAAGGAAGTTGATGATTTCAGGAAGAGAATAAAGAAACAGAGAGTAAGGGAAGAAGAGGAAACTTATACACGTCCATATAAAAAAAAAAATACTGAAAGAGAAATGATGTGTGAAAAGAAATTTGTTGAATACTCTTGTGTTTAAAAAGGAATTTTATGATTTCTGTGATGTTTTAAAAATAAGAAAGTCGCGAAATTTATCTCGTTTCTGTAATATCCACTAATTCATAAAAAAAACATAGGGCAAAAGATGTTCAAATAAGTAAAATGTATTCAGTGAGCAGTGATTTGAGGCTTTATTTTCATTATTGTTTTCTTTTATCTTTATTTTTTGCCCTTGAGCTGATTCCCTTACTGTAAAAAAAAAAAAAAATCAGGATCACTCAAGACGAAAATATTACAAAGGCGATAATAAAGTAAAGTGAACCCTTCGGCCGCGCACAAAGAAACCAGGAGAGGAAAAACATAATGGACGCCGTAACGAAGACAAATATAAATGGAAGAAGCGATGTAAGGCGTGAGGAGGACAAGAGGAAGAGGAAAAACAGGAGGAGGGGGAGGAAAGGAGAGAGGAGGAGGAGCAGAAGCAGGAGCACTAGGAGGAGGAGGAGGTGGAGGAGGAGGAAGACAATGAAGAGGAAGAGGAAGAGGAGGAGGAGGAAGAGTAAGAGGAAGAGGAAGAGAAGGAAGAGGACAAGGAGGATCAGCAGGATAACTCACACTGGAGACAAAAAAAAAAACTCTACAAAATAAGAAAAGAAAACGAAGACACCATCCTATCTCTCCCTCCTCCTCCTCCTCCTCCTCCTCCTCCTCCTCCTCCTCCCCTAACCACAAGGACGACGCGACGGCCAACTTAAGAAAAATGGAATCGAGCACAAAAGGAGTCAACCCGCGGCCTTTGAGGGGCGGCGAGGCATATCGTATAATGGTCTTTTAATTTTGTCCTCTTCAAACGGACTCACTTAATAGGATGACGAGGCAGAGGTGTGTGTGTGTGTGTGTGTGTGTGTGTGTGTGTGTGTGTGTGTGTGTGTGTGTGTGTGTGTGTGTGAGTGTGTGTGTGTGTGTGTGTGTGTGGACTTTTTTTTCTCCTTCCATTCCCATCCCTTACTACTACTACTACTACTACTACTACTACTGTGTGTATGTGTGTGTGTGTGTGTGTGTGTGTGTGTTAGCCTTTTTTTGTGCCATTTGAATTTCGTTTGCTTCGGTTTTTATTTATTCTTGTTTACATATAAATGAATATCTGAAGTACTGTCTACATAAATGACTTACCATATATTTCTCTCCCCAAAGCATTTTCTTGTATGTTTTTCACCTTCATATCTTTGTCTTTGGTGTTATAAATAATGAAGATAAAAATAGCAATGCACTGACAGAAATATAAGTGGAAGTTAGCGATAAAAAAAACAACAACAACATTACGAGTTGGAGTTTCATGATTGTTTTCCTTCCTTCATTTCTTTTGCCTGTAAAATGCATTATGGAGGATTGATAATGAGAGACAGATAAATAGGTAGATAGGTAGATGCAGAGAGAGAGAGAGAGAGAGAGAGAGAGAGAGAGAGAGAGAGAGAGAAACTTGAACCACCTAACCTGACCTTACCATCTCATCCCTCCAAATTATTTTTCCTGCCTTCTCCCTCCCCTTCCTCCCCCACCCATTCCCTCCCTCTCTCCCTCCCTTCCCTCCCTCACACCTGACCACAATAACAACAACAGCTTTCCTCTCCTCCCCGGGATTTACAGAACTTCTTTCCTATTAGTCACTGGAGGGAGAGAGAGGGAAGGCTTGATGTACACGTGGAGAGAAGGAGGGATGGTAATAAAGATACATGAGAAGTAGAAAATAATGATAAGTTGATGTACAAGAAATCAAGGAAAGATTATGGAAAAGTAGAAAGGTTATACGCACAAAAAATAAAATCACCCTGCCTCCCCCCTTCCCCTGCTCTTTTATTTTCTCATTATTATCCCTCAAAACCACCTAACACACAATTCCTCCCAAGTCTTCCCTGTCTACGCCACATTCCTTCACAATCCCCCATTATCAGACTTCTCCTCATCCCTACACGCCCCTCCCTACACTCCTTCAGGTAAAGCCTCGCCCTCTATCCATCTCACTTAGGGCGGTGGTGTCGGGCTGGGCTAGACTGTAGGACTGGGCTGATTCAGGTTATCGTGGATGGATGGCCCGGGCGGGTGATGGATGCTCTCGTGGGCTTGAGTCTTGTGATTTGACTTTCAGGCTCCTCCTCGTCGGTGATTTATAAGAGCAGGTGTAAACGGCAGTCTTGTATAAGGGCGGAGCTGCTGTATTGGGCGGTCCAGGCACTCTCCTTACCTGCATTCTCTCGCATTATCTCGGCTTGGCTCCCGCACACCTGGGGAATGGTAGACGCCGGAGGGGTGTTGGGGGTACCTGTGTTGTGTTACCTGGTTACTGATTGCTTTTTCTCACCTGAAGTTCGTGATTGTTTTATTCATGTTCTGTTAAAGGCGTGAATTTGTTTTTGTTTTTAATGTGTCTTCTTATTTTACGTAAGAATCTTATTGTCCACTTCTTTTAAGAGGTAAACTCGCATATACGTCTAGCTTATCAGTATCTTTATCTTCATACTCGACATTCCTATTATTTTTTTCTATAATTTATCATAACAATCTTTTTATCGTACGCCATTTGTCATTTCTTAATCTCTACTTGCAGTTTGCTCTAATCTCTTATGCCCACAATCGTATATTTTCTTTATATTAATCAAGGTCTTTTCCCCAAAATATCGTATCCTTATCGTCCAGTACAACGGTGCCAGATTGTCGTACTCAGACGCTTATATTTCCCGACTTCCTACCCCAAAACTCTTCTGGGCTCCAATAACGAAACTCATTTGTAGTTATCGTTAAAAGAGTTAGATCCTGATGTTTCTTAGCAATAGTTAGGCGTCAGAAACCGGTAGATACTGTGCTCTGAGTACGATAATCTGACAACGGTGGTCCAGTAACATATTTTCTTAACTCACATTCGTTCATCATCCTCACCTTCACTTCTGTCCCTTACTTATCAATCATCATTTTATCACTTTGTCATTCCCTGTATCATCCACATGCAATTCTTATCTTTCATCAGCACGTAACTTCCTTTTTCTCCGTCTCCCGCAGATCTCGGCATCAGGGAACCTTGCATTCATCCCTCGTCGTGGCTTCCTGCTTCCTCGCTCCCCCGATACCCACGGCCACAAGAGGCTGAACCGCCGCCAACGTACGTATATATATCCTTCAGACGGGCTAGTACTGGGTTTATCTCTGTGTTGATGTATTGCAGTAGCGGGTCATTTGCATAGACGCTCCTTCCCGTGATGGATAGCCGGGTACTTACCAGGATAAGATGCACTCGGCCAAAATTGAGATGGATGTCCGATTATAAACAGTTTCTTGACTTAATCAGAAACACGAGTAATTTTAGTCTATTCTTGGGTTACCGAATATGAATCACGCAAGGGAGGGAAGGGAGATGAGTATGCTGAGGGAAAGGGAGGAGGAGGAGGAGAGGGAGGAAGAGGAAAATGGTGGGAAGAAGGATGATGCAGTGAATGTTGCTGAAATGGAACGAAGAGGAGGAAAAGAATAAGTATTAGAAAGAAGAGGAGCAAAAAAAAGGTGGAGTAGAAAGAAGACGAGATGAAGAAAGTGGATATTGTAGCATACCGCAGTAACTTTAGAAAGAGGAGGAGGATGGAATGAATAAAAACAATACCGGAAAGGAAAGAATAGAAAATAAGATAAAAAAAATAGAAAAATAGAGACTCTTTAAGGGCGAAGGCGAGAGGGAACACGAAGGAGAAAATAAGAGGAGAGGCAGGAAGGAGAAACTTCAGAAAATGGTGAGATTGGATGATTGAGGACGCGATAGAAGAGGAAAATGAAGCAAGAGAAAAGAGAACAAGAAGAGGAGGTGGTAGAGGAGGGGCAGGATAACTAATGTGAAGAAAAAGGAGAATAAGGGAAGCAATCAAGAGCGGACGAATGGCGAGGAAGGAGAATGAAGACGCAGAAGGAGAATTGGATGAATGAGGAAGAGAGAGAAGTTGACAAGAAGGACCCAATCGTTAAGCTCGCCGCATGAAGACTGATTAACTGACTGATTGGAGAAATATATCTTGTGATTAGTCGAGGGATTGGCTTTCCGGACGGGCCTTCAGAAACTCCACTCCGCCGCTGATTGATTTAATTATTGCCTAAGTGATCCATCAGGTGATTAGCGAACTGATGGCGAGATTGTCTGACTCGCGATTGGAGAGATTGGAGGATTGGATGTAATATATTCTGATGACTACGTGAAATCGATGAATTTAACTGTTAAGGAAGTGGATATCGTAGTGGCTGGTGTAGAAGTAGGAGGAAAATAATGAAGAACAAAACCAGGATTAAGGACAATGGAAAGGGAAGAACAGAAAGATGAAGAGGTTGTGAAAAGGAAGGAAGGAGAGGACGAGAGGGGAGGGTGGCGGCCCATTTTAAATCTTGTTCCAGGATGAAGGAAATGAAAAGGAAAATAAATAGGAGAGTAAGATGAAGAAAAGAAGAAGCAGGACAATTGATTAGGTGACATCCAATCTTGAATCTTGTTAATCAAAGGCGTAGAAGTATAGCTGATTGAATGATTAGTGATTGGATGAGGAAATATAATGCGATGCTACCGATTGTAAAGAGAAAAGAGATGGGATTAGCTAACGGTGAATTTTGGGTCTTATTAATCTTGGGCATTGAAGTATATTAGAATTAAATGATTAGTGATTAGATGATTGGGTTTAGTGCGATCCTGCTGATTGTAAAGAGAAAAGAGATTGGATTAGCTAACGGTGAATTTTGGGTCTTATTAATCTTGGGCATTGAAGTATATGAGAATTAAATGATTAGTGATTAGATGATTGGGTTTAGTGCGATGCTGCTGATTGTAAAGATGAATGAAGGTGTAAATGTCCTGAAGAGATAACGATGACTATTAAAAGTACCTCTACACCTTCAGGCTTAGATATATATAACTGGAATGATAATTGAAAGATTGGCTTTAGTACGTTCGCATTGTTACGTGAAATTAGTGCCGCGGGTTGAATAGAGGGAAACAATAGTGAATCTTCGTGCGTAGGTAGCGGTGAATGGTGTGAGGTCTGTCCTTAGGCATAGATATACATGTGATTAGTGCGTAGGTTGCAGATTAGCGCCTAGGTCTAATTGAATAACTGGACTGGGGTGCTGAATGAGACTGTGATAGGCCGGGAAGAAAATAAAAGAGGAAAGGCATATTACTGGCTGTCTGAAATGCTCGTAAAACTAACAACTTTTCTGATGAATTTGACGAGTGACACCAACGTATGATTAGGTGCCTTACAAGAACCGGGAGAATGGCTACTCCTGTGATTGGCTGGGGGATGGAATACGTGACTCGAATCCGAATAAGTGATTGGATGATGGGCAGGGAAGCTTCCTCGTGGCGTCTCGTGATTGGTCGGACGTGAAGCCTTGCCGAAAGCCCTCAGCCAACCAGCTCATTAGGAATTTAAGCGGCGATACAGAAGAATAGCTCGGATATTGTGACGGTTTTCTCCTCCCATTCATTATTCAGTGGCGCCTCGAACTGCTTGATTTATACACCGAATGACTGTTTGTATTCATGGTAAGAAGGCGGCCCATTAAGATTAAAGAGTCCAGGTGGTGAATGGCTTGTGATGTGGAGGCTGAAGGGCTCCTGTGTGGCTAAGGGGAGGGTTACCTGTGGCTCAGTACACCTGGAAAAGGGAGGAATAGGACTGAAATGTGGGTGGAGTTATGTTTTATGATTTGCAGGAATTTGTTTTATTAATTATTACGAGAAGATAAACACGGTACTCCTGATGGTGGTGGTGGTGGTGATGGTGGTGGTGGTTGTAATAGCGGTAGTAGTAGTAGTAGTAGTAGTAGTAATAGTAGTAGTAGTAATAGTAGTAGTAGTAATAGTAATAGGGGAAAGGAAAGGAAGGAGAAAAAAGTCCCCCCCCCCCCCTACACACACACACTCACACACACACACACACACACACACACACACACACACACATACACACACAGAGCCATCAACAACACACATTACGCAACACTTAAGGCTCAACACACATATATTTCTCCTCTTTCCGGTTTTGGTGGGCACATATATTACTTTCTTTGCATGTTTTATTTTTTCTCTCCCCTTCGCTCCTTCTTTAACCCCGAATGCAAACCGAAGCTGGCAGTGCACGCATCAGGTTGCCGTTTGAATATTCATGTAGAGAGAACAATGGTGTGTGAATTATGGGAACCGAGCCTGCAAAGTTATCGCTGCGTGTTGCATATGCAGATCCCCAGTAGCAGATGTTGTTGTTGCCTGCTTGTTTGTTTGTTGTTGTGGTGGTGGAGGTGGTGGTGAGGGAGTGAGGGATGTGATTGTTGTTGGTTGGGATGGAGTTGTGAGGGCGGTGTATGGTATGAATGCGTTGCTGGTTTTGGTGATGATGATGGTGATGATGATGCTCTCATTGTTGCTAGGGATGGTTTCAGAGTTACGTCTTCACTGGATATACAAGAGAGGTAGATTTGTACACCCTCATAGACGCATAGATAGACTAGGACATCAAAATTATATAAATCCGCCAGGGAAATCAACCAAGGACTGAGAAAACACAAGTATAGGTGAATCTAAGTGTTTCCAAAATGCTAAGTTATCGTTGTGTCCTTAGTGTACCCCAGGTGAGGCATAACACCTGAGTCACCTGTGGATCTATGGGGAAAGCCTTACCCTCCTCCGTAATCAGGTTCTTCCTCCGGGTCATCAGCTGCACCGTTGGACTCCTTCCACGCCAGAAAGCCCTCGCCCCTGGACTCCCTCGCCCCTGACAGGAACCTTTTGTGTCACGCGTTGCGGCCGCGAGATGGAGTGGCGGGCTGCGGTGTCTGGTGTCTCGGAGTCTGTTTGGGTCTTTCCTCACCTCACCCGGGGGTCTTTGTACCTGTCGGGCTCCCATGCGGCGCGGGAACACTAAGACCTTCACGACTGCTGACGAAGAGGCTGGAAAGGTTGTCTGGGCGGACTCTGAACCCGGTGACTGGCACGTTCCCGCCGTCCTCGTATCCTCGCCGTGTCACTTTGAGGGGGAAGGATGGTGGTGGTGGTGGTGATGATATATCGTCTTCGGTACATTTTGATTCTTTTGTTGTGCTTCTCAGCGTACATGTCTAAGCATTGAGTCTCATTTCCACTCTGCGCTGTGTCACCTGCCGCATTTCCTTTCATGTACATTCCAAGAAGGTCAGCGGTTCATTGCAGTTTGTCTTGAGTGTACCGGCAACGTTAGGATAGAAAACAATATCACTTCGCTTGGGAAATGAGAGTATATGAAACGTTTGCCTCACTTGAAGGATCCATCAGAATTAAATGAAAGAAAACTATAGTCCAATGCATAACTTCGCACCTCTCCTCCCGAAATTGACCCCACTTTCGGCCACCTCTTTGGATTATTTTTAGGAGCAGTGAGTAGCGGGCTTGTTTTTTTATTATTGTTTCCTTTTTTTGTGTGTGCCCTTGAGCTGTGTCCTTTGTCGTATAAAAAAAAAATGCAGAAATTACACCAAAGGAAGGCAGAAATGGACCCACTAACATGCACTATGATGAGGCAGGAAGGCCACCTACCTTGCCACTCAGAAGCCCACTCGGAAAGAGGAATTTAAACCCGTACAACTCATCTCACCACGTGGTAATTACATGCATTATACGAAGGTTTTGATTACCTTGAAAATTTATACTGATAATGTAATAAAGAGGTAAAACAATGGATATTACGTTTATTTAGTTGTACCTTTAAGGGCGCGTTATTTGTACATATTTCATGAAGAGTAGTCGTAGTAGTAGGGGTAGGATGAGAAGGAGGAATAGTTGTACCATTAATAAGAGTAGTAGTAGTAGTAGTAGTTGCAGTTGTTGTTACTGTTGGAGAAAGGGAAGATAATGACGGCCGAGCGGAAGGCGTCCATCAGAGACAATAACTCACCTGTTTTTGTGGCGAGGAAAGGTAAGGTGAGGGGGCGAGAGAGGGAAGGAAGGGGTAAGGAGGGACGAGGGAGGACGCGGAGGGTTGGAGAGAAAAAGAAAGGAAGGAAAGGAGAGGATAAAAAGAAAGGTGGGATGAAAAGTTACTAGCTCACAAATGCGGTTCACACACACACACACACACACACACACACACACACACACACACACACACACACACACACACACACACACACACACACACACACACAGACAGACACGTAAGAAACTGTATATCAAAATTCCAATATGTCTTTTTATGTAAATTCTAGGTATCGGCAGCTGATCATATTGTGGTAATTTCATCTACTTTTTTTTCTAGTATCTCAAATTTTTCAACTTTTATGTTATTGTCTTGTTAGGTGACAGTCCGTTGTCTCTTAGCAATAGTCCAGGTGAAAGTGTCGCAAACAGGTGGTCAGGGGCGGCGCTCCCTCGGGTGGCGGCGGAGCGGGCGGGTCTCAGGTGCATCGCAGGCGAGGGATGAAAGTGTTCTCGGATCATATACTTCTCCACGCGGCGGGGCATTCACGACGGCAAATAGCCAATCAAAATTCTTAAATAAAAACAGTCCGGTGAAGCTCGCGCGGGACAAAAACCTTCGCCGGTCATCCAACGGGCACAACAAGAACCTGCCATTGAGTCGAAAATCACAGTCTATCGCAACAAGAAGTCAGCCATTGGGACAGGGCGGGGAAGCATCTTATTTGGGGGCAGGTTACGCTTAAAAGGGAGTCGTGACGCATCGCTTTCTGTCCCTTTAGTGTCGGGCGCCTTATCGCGACGGTAATCTTATCTCGGTAACGGAAAACTGCTGCGAGGGGAGGAAGAGAGGAAAAAAGGTGAGGAGCATTGATGAGGGAGATGAGGAAGCCAGCGACGGAAGGTTAATGTAAACAGAAGTGTCACGTGCTCCTGGATGGCGGCTAGGCTGGTCCTCCTCCTCCTCCTCCTCCTCCTCCTCCTCCATTCCTCTTCCTCCAGCACCTACCTTTTTTTTAATATTTTCTTTTGTTCTCCTAATTCTTATTCATGATTTTTTTTCTTCCTCTTCTTTTCTTATTTTTCTTCTCTTATTTTATTCTTCATTTTTACTCCTCCTCCTCTTCCTCCTTCTCCTTCTCCTCCTCCTCCTGATCCCCATTCTCCTTTGCCACCTGCTGTAATTGATCTCAGTCGCACTTGTCTTCTAACGTGAAAATTACTTAAAACGACGATTCCATTTATGTATAGATCATATCCCAAACCACTCCGAAAGACAATAGGATTCTCTTAAAAATCTATCGGAAAAATATTATGCAAAAAATTATAAAAAAAAAAGGAGAACACGTAGGATAAGTGAAGGATGAGGAAGAATAGGAGAGGTTGGAGGAGGAGGAGGAGGATAGGAGGAAGAGGAAGATGAAGAAGAGAAAAGATGAAAATTTAATATCGTCTCTGGAGGCCTACATCGATATGATCTCGCAAGGATTAAATCGATATTTTTGCATATTAACCAATGATCTTGCAATATGTAAAAAAAAAAAAGGCGATGCGATGAAATATGAACCTTGTGAACATTGTGGCTACTGAGAGCTTCTGAATCAATAGTTTATCACATTTAGCTTATTTTCTCATCCATTCGAAATAAATCAGAAAAAAATAGGTGGAGTTTGTATGTATTTTCGTGGGTATTTTTTCACTTTATTTTTACTTTCCGCTGATGGGGTTGTTTTTTCCTTATGTAATTTCTTCATCATTGTCACAGCATCCCTATCTCATATATATTTTCACTTTATTTTTCCTTTCCGCTGTTTTTTTTCCTTTATGTAATTCTTCATCATTGTCACAGCATCCCTATCTCATATATATTTTCACTTTATTTTCCTTTCCGCGGTTTTTCTTCCTTATGTAATTTCTTCATCATTCTCACAGCATCCCTATCTCACCCTCACGTGCCCACAACCTATTCCTTAGTCCTCTCACCGCCCTGCTCGCTCTACCCTCCCGCCCTGCTCTCCTCAACCTCCCACCCTCAACCACCCACCCACCTGCCCGCCCGCACAGCCCATCTCGCATTGTACTCCCTCCCGCTCTCATCACCCTGTCATCTCCTTCACGATTGCATCTTTATAAATCATCTCACCATTCCTACACCGTTACCTCATCTGCTTAACCTGCACACTGGCCCCTCCATAGACGCCCTCACCCCCTCACCTCCACCTCCACCTCCCATACACACCCGCACACCGTTACCTCATCTCCGCCGCGCCTCTCCCTACACTCCCCGCCGTCCGCCCCCCGTTGTGCTTTTATAGTCGCCTCTCAACGCTGTATTCACCAGTGGACGATGCGGCGCCGTGCGGGGAGGATGCTGCATGTCACCCTCTGGAGGCACTGAACTCAGGACACCGAAAATACATTAACACTTGAATTGAAATTAGTTATACCTGTGATTTGATGCCACCTCACCTGTGTTATGATCTTGACTAGGGTGTTATGTAATTAAAGGTTGTGTTTCTAGGGGTTGACCTCGCAGTGATAGCTAATTAACATCTGAAAATGCCGCCTACCTAGATGAGATGTATTAAGGGTCATTTTTCCATTGGTTTACATAAGGGTAGCGCCAACAAGACAGTAGCCAATCAGCAACATCTGTCTCTCTGTGTGATCTTCGTTTAGCCAATCAGCAGCGCCGCCTGAATGATGATTGTGAATACCTTCCAATCAAGTCCAATTAACGTACATATTTGTGTTAACTTTACTTGTACTTTTCCGTAATGGGATTGAAATGGAAGGTAGAAATATTGATTCTAAAAAAATATTGCAATACGAGCACTGAATAGACGAGTCAAAACGAGTTTCACTAAAGTATTATGAGAAAAAAAAGTTAACTACGTGAAAAACTTTGCTTTATCAGTTTCCTGGAAAGGAGGTAAACACAGAAGTAACTACCAGTATAAAGTAAGTGCCCTTAAAACGAAGCTCCTTAATTAACGCCTAAACCGTAAAGGACTACCCAGGAAGCCCAAAGAAACACTCGACTAGCTCATGAAACTTTTCCGCCATTACTAAATGTTAAAGACCTCGCAGAAGAACGCCTGAATAGCCTGAAGGAACGTTTTAAAGAACAACAACAGACCCACTGACGGTCAGTCTAAACTAAAGGAACATTCCCGTTCTAGCAAGCCCGAGAGTTAGGGTAAAGGGATGCCTAGCGGAAAGAGGAACGCCCGGCCAGCCTGAATCAACGTTCCCACACCACAAGCCCAAACGCGATAGTAAAAGAATACCTAGAGGAACATCAAAGCCCGGCCAGCCTGAAGCATTGTTCCTGACCCACAAGCCCGGGCGTTAGAGTAAAGGAATGCTTAGAGGAACGCAATAGCCCGCCCCTCCTTCAGCAACGTTCCTCCCGCTAAGAAGCCCGGGCATAAGAATAAGGGACTGAATAGAGAAACGCCAAAGCCCGACAAGCCTGAAGCAACGTCCCCGCCCTAGCAAGCCCGGGCGTGGTGGTAAAAGAATGCCTAGAGGAACGCCAAAGCCCACCCACCCTTCAGCAACGTTCCTCTCGCTAAGAAGCCTGGGCATAAGAATAAGGGACTGCATAGACAAACGCCAAAGACCGCCAAGCCTGAAGCAACGTCCCCGCCCTAGCAAGCCCGGGCGTGGTGGTAAAAGAATGCCAAGGGGAACGCCAAAGCTCGACAAGCCTGAAGCAACGTTCCCCGCCCTAGCAAGAACGGGCGGTTTGGTAAAAGAATGCTTAGAGGAACGCCAAAGTCCAACCAGCCTGAATCGAGCCCGGGCGTAGGGGTCAGCGGCGGCGACAAGGGTAGGACGCGGTGCCCGATAAGGAAACATCCCCCGGCGAGTGGTAATAAAGATAATCCAACACTTTATGACGTAATTATTAGCTTTATTGAGCTTCTGTTCCCTGTATGCAAATTAGGAAGCCTTTGTTTCACGCTTCCCTCGCCTCCTCCCCCTCCCCCTCCCCGACGCCTCTGCTTCAATGCTCCCGCCTTCTTGTACCTCCACCACCACCACCACCACCGCCTCCAGTACCATTAGCCAGCACCACCACTACCACCACTACCGCCCCCACCACCGCCAACACCACTACCGTCACCACCACCACCACCGTCTCCAGTATCATTAACCAGCACCACCATCACCACCACCGCCCATACCATCACCATCACCACCACCACCACCACCACCACCATCACCACCATCACCACCACCATCACCACCATCACCACCACCACCACCACCATCACCACCACCATCACCACCACCATCACCACCATCACCACCATCACCACCATCACCACCACCACCACCACCACCACCATCACCACCATCACCACCACCACCACCACCACCACCACCATCACCACCATCACCACCACCACCACCACCATCACCACCATCACCACCACCACCACCACCATCACCACCACCACCACCACCACCACCACCACCACCACCACCACCACCACCACCACCACCACCTCCTCCAAGTTGATTTCAGGAAGAGGTACTGAACATGTTTTTCTTTATTTTTTTTCTTTGTTTCGTTTTTTCCTCTTCTTTGTGATTATTATTTTTACGACCTTCCTTTCTGGACGCGGGAAATGCGCCATAAAGCTTTATTTGGAGGTGTGGATAAGTCGTTCTCTTCGTACGTGAGTGTAAAGGGAAGATTAATGGCGGATGCGAGTCTCGTAATGCGTTCTTCCCTCTCATGTTGTTTTCCTCCGCTGTCAGTTTCGCTTTCATCTATTTTAGTTTCCTTCAGTATTTTCCCGCATGATTTCTCTTTGTTTTCATTTTCAACTGTTGTGGATTTCTCGCCTGTAAAGAAGGGATAGAGGAGGAGGAGGAGGAGGGCTGGTTTTTGTAGGAGTAAAAAGCGAAGGTAAAACAGGGGAGTTAGCCAGCAGGAAACTAGCCACCGAAAATGAAATGGTTGCCCGCTGAAAGTAAAACCAAGTAAGGCTGAAGTAATAAAAGATGGAAGACAGGTTCGCTGGAAGAATTACATAAAACTGCAGCGGAAATATATCTAAAACAATAAAAAAGTAATGATCATCTGCACATGGAGGAAGACGCAGAAAACACAGCCTCCCACGGAACAGCCACCGCCGCACCGCTGTTCAGGCTTGCAAATTTACTAACGCTAATAAAGAGGGGCGAGATTATCTAAAACGAAAACCTGAATCCAATCCCATACTAAACTTTTCCGCCTTACATGTAATCGGATCGGAGTAATGTCCAGGCGACACCCTTCACTTAGTGCTCGGCGAGGCTCTTCGGTGCGGCGCGGCGGCTCGCCCTCCGATTAGAAGCTGTGCCCGCCCGCTGCCGGTGCTGCCGTTGCCCTCTGGTGGCCGGCGGGTGAGGCGCGGTCACTACTAAGCTGTAATAAGACGACGAGATGAAAAAGGAAGAAAGAAAACAATATCCAGAAGGCGATGAGCACGCGAAGTGATACCAATTGTCTTAGGCAAAAAAAAAAAAACTAATAGGGAACAAAAAAAAAAGAAGGAACAGTACAGCACAGCGAGTGATAGCGGAAACAAGCTCCACATAATTCTTCACAAAATTCATATAATCATAGCATATAAACTCAGTACTCAGCCAACCCCAGTCCATCAATTAATCACAGGGAGGAGTGGATATCTTCACTAATAAAACATAATCATTTTGAGGGAGCTGAGCGTCGCGGAGGAATATAATGGAGAGCAAGGAAGCGCTGCGTTAGGGCGAGGAGGAAGCGCTAGAGGACCATTTTCAGCCGGGCCTCTGCTTCCCTGTTTATCCCTATGCCTTGCCCCTTCCCCCGAGGCCCCGCGTGGAAGGGACAGTCTGGAAGGGGAGGAAGGGGAAGAGAATGCCGTCCACCGCCCTCTTCTTCATCCTTAGCGTCCGCATTAGGCTCACAATCTTTGCCTTGCACGAGTCCTCTTCCTACATTATTTTTTTTTCATTCTTCCACAAACCTAAGGACTTGTAACACGCATATCGGTTCATCTACATTGACATTCACATTCCCTTCTACATTCGTCATTTTTCATTCCTCCCTTTTCCTACCCTTCCTTTTTCCCTACCTTCCTCCTCTACCCATACCCCATCCTTACACTCCATCAGTCCCCCTTAACCCGTCCCTTCCGTCCCTCCCCCTCGCGCCCCTCCCCTCCTCCGTACAAGGGGAAGGAGTGAGCGCCGCTTCGCCCTCCCTCGTAGCCTCTTTGTCAGCGCTAATTGTCTTGTAGATCGCCCGGAATGCGCGTGCTTCGGCGACAAGGTTCACAAGCGGCAACCCCGTCCGCCGTAATGACAGAAAATGGGATAATAACCTCGAGGAAAATGGGGTAATAACATATGCTCACTTGTCACTGCTGGGCCCGGGTCAGCCGCTGCCCGACCTGGCTTACGTTAACCTTTGATTCACATTGACGCTGCAAGAATGTTGACCACCACGGAAATATACGTGTATGCTTCTTGTTACCATTTAGTATCCGTGTTTTCTAGTTGATTTTAATGTTCAGGGCTGATATATAGAGTATGTTGCTGCTATAACTATTAACCTCTGATTCACATTGACGCTTCGAGACCATTGACCACCACGGAAATGTACGTGTATGCTTCTTGTTACCATTTAGTATCAGTGTTTTCCAGTAGATATTAAGGTTCGGGGCTGATATATAGAGTATGTTGCTGCTATAACTATTAACCTCTGATTCACATTGAGGCTACGAGACCATTGACCACCACGGGAATGTACTTCTATGCTCCTTGTAACCATTTAGTATCAGCATTCTCTAATAACTTTAAGGGTCATGGTTGGTATGTAGTATTGCTTCAAGAACTAGTAACCTATGATCCACGTTGAAGTTACGAGACCATTAACAATATCAGGATAATACTTGTATCATCTTTGTTTTTCTTAATTATCATCCATTTCCATTCACTCTAAGGCTCAGGGTTATTCTGTCGAGTGTATCGCTGCAAGATCCACTAACCACCACCAGAGCACGCTTGTAGATTCCTCCTAAACCAGTATTTTATCTCTTTTTCTAGTGTATTTATGGCCCGGTCTTTGTATGTAGGTTGAAACGCCGCGGGGAGCAGTAACCACCTTGCAGGCCTCCCCAACACCTGCCCCGAGCACCGGTGTCCTGCATGACCCTGCCGAGGCGAGGCGTTGCGGTCACATTAGCATCTCGTTACGGCCAGAGTTATAGCGTGTCTCTGCCGGCCACACCGCAGCCACTTCGACCCTCCTTGTACGACACTTGGCCCGCCTTGTACGACACTTACTCCCTAAAGATACGAGATTCAGCACTGAGGCGAATTATACGATACTTAACATCGTGTATAAGAGAGGTAACACTGACGGATTGTGGGATACGGTGCAGAATATTCCCTTTAGTAGTAGAGTTCAACCCGCCTTGTGCGACACTTGGCCCGCCTTGTACGACACTTACTCCCTAAAGATACGAAATTCAACACTGAGGCGAATTAGACGATACTTAACCGCGTGTATAAGAGAGGTAACACTGACGGATTATGGGATACAGTGCAGAATATTCCCTTTAGAGTAGAGTTCAACCCGCCTTGTACGAAACTTTTTTTTTATATAAGAAATTCAACATCGAGACGAATTTTATGGTGCTTTAAAATTTATCTGGCTTGCGCTGTTTGATACCGTGTTGAGAATTATGTTAGAAAAAGGCCATAGTACAATATTCTGAGTTTTTGTATAGTATATTTTGAACGCTACAGTGCGATACATATTTCCTTAGTACAAGTTTAAGTTATATCTGGCTAGCGTTTTTTCTTTTCTTTTTTTCTTTTTTTTTTTTACTGTGTTGAGAATTATGCAAAAAAAGGTCTGTAATACAATATTCATATTTTTGTATAGTAACTTTTGAACTTGTACAATACGATACATGATTCCCTGGTCCAGTAGTTGCCAAATTCATGTACGATAGGGAAAAAAATGCACAATGCCTAAGTTCCAAGCTTCCAGTGTTGAAAAATCATGCAATATTAGTCTCCCAAACGACATGAGACAATGAAAAAAGTGGAGTAATTTATTTTTTATAGTGAGGGATGAGGCTCGATCAAGCTCCCGTTTCCTCCTCGTATTCAAAGTAGGACGCCAGACAGCCAAGAGAGGAGAGTCATCTTACGCCTGTCATATATTTTACTCTCCGTCCCGCTGATGAGATGCTTCCACACATCAATATAGAAATTCTAACACTAAAACTTCATTGATATTCATGTATTTTTTGCACCCTGATGATATACTGTTGATATTCTTTGCGGCTTAAGGTAGAGGAGGGAGAGAGTGAGGAGGAGGAGGAGGAGGAGGAGGAGGAGGAGGAGGAGGAGGAGGAGGAACCCTTCTATAAAAATAAATGGAAAAGCAAAGAAAAAAATGAGGAAGAGAAGATAAATAGAAAGATAAAAATAATAAAAGCAACAGTAAAGAAAGGGCGGAGGAAAACGCCAGTAAGAAAATAGAATAAGAAGCAAGACAAAGAAGAAAAATAAGAAAAGGGGGGATTGAGGAAAACAAGCCGAAGCGTTACGAGAGGAACAAGGAAAAGACCCAAGAGGAGGAGGAGGAAGAGGAAAAAGAAGAGGACAAGGAGGAGGAGTTAAATAAAACGGGAGGTATAGAGACTGAAGAAGGCGAAGAGGGAAAGAAAGAGGAGAAAAGAGGATAGTAATGAGAACCAAGAAAAGCTGCAGAAGGGAAAGATTGAATAGGTGGAAGAGCTTAAAGAAAACAATGAGGAGAGGAGAAGAGGAGAATGAAAATGGGGAAAGTGAAGAGATTGTGAATAAAGAAAGTGAAGAAAACTCAGATGGTCGTAAGAAGAAAAGGAGTAGGAGGAGGACGATAAGGGAGAAAATAAAGTAGAAAATAAGGATATGAACACGAAGAGAAAAGAAACGTACAAATAAAAAGAAAGATAGCAGAATTGAAAGAGACGAAAGGAGAAAGAAAAGTAGTTAATAGAAGGAAAATAAAGAGAAGGGGGGGAAGGATAAAGGAATCTACAAGAGTGATACATCTACTTCTCTCTCCCTCCCTGGTGGCAGGATGTGCTATTAGGGCCACAATCATGACGAATAGCCCTAATCATGACCCTTAAACAATAAAGTGTCCCAGGATGATGAAGGCGAAGGGAACCAACCGACCAGCGCAGGACCAATTTACGTGTCAATATTAAGAGAAAGGGTGAGAGGTTTGGAAGATGGCGGAGTGAAAAAAATGAGGAAAGAAGAGAGAGAGAGAGAGAGAGAGAGAGAGAGAGAGAGAGAGAGAGAGAGAGAGAGAGAGAGAGAGAGAGAGAGAGAGAGAGAGAGAGAGAGAGAGAGAGAGAGAGAGAGAGAGAGAGAGAGAGAGAGAGAGAGAGAGAGAGAGAGAGAGAGAGAGAGAGAGAGAGAGAGAGAGAGAGACAGACTTCATATAGCTAAATCATACCTCTGAGTATCCTAAACGCCTCGGACAGACACACAGACAGACAGACAGAGCGGCCAACAGCAACACAGCCTAGCGGGGCACTAACATGATTGCCGCGTAAACAGAAAACAGAGAAAGCTGAGCGGCTAACGGGACACAAAAATATGGACTTGCCAAACTTCATGAATTCATTGGACGCAAAATATTGTCTTTAAAAGCAAATCCTTCTTACCTGGGCTGTCCAATAACCGCGTCCCCTCTGACAGGTAGCTTATTGGCCGGGTATTCCACGAGCCACCATTTTACATATTTATTCATACCCTCATCCCGTGCTCCCCTCCATAACTTTGCAATTCAACAATATTTTGAGGGAATTCTTTTGGACCTTTCATTTTTAAAGCTTCTGTAGCCATGGCATTCGTACGCTCCCTGACAGCTCTTCGGGGTCTACATTTTTAAGCTCTCCCGTTTTGCCGTCGTTTCCGCTGCGAGGGAGAGGATGAAATGTCTCTATAATTTTCCTTCCTGTCTGTGTCACGGCGGTCGAGCTGGTATTTCCGAGGCCAGGAGAGGGAGGAAAAGGCCAGTGGATATGTGTGTGTGTGTGTGTGTGTCCCTCTCTCTCTCTCTCTCTCTCTCCTCTCTCTCCTCTCTCTCCCTCTTCTCATTAAAAGAAGGCTGTTTATCATCTCAGTGCTGATACATACGGGTAGGTAATCAATAGTTAAAGGTAAAATGATATATTGAATTTAACACTTCAAACCATCCAAGTTCAATGAGCAAAACGTAGTAGTAATAGTAGTGGTAATAGTAAGTAGTAGTAGTAGTAGTAGTGGTAGATCTGTCGGTTAGCACAAAATCATATATTCTTTCCGTACTATCAAAGGGAAGTGGGAAACACGACATATAAAATCTCACTAGTCCACTTTTCACCTTCAGCGGAACCAAAGTCACACCTCCACTCCCTCTCAACACCGCCACCTCAATGAAAATTCTCACACGCCGCCAGAATCGTATAATACCCTGCATATGAATCATGAGACGGAAATTTACGAATGCCATATTAAACTTTAGTATCAGAAAGTGTTCGTGTACGTGTGTGTGTGTGTTTGTGTGTGTGTGTGTGTTGATTCGTACATGAGTGAAGTGGGACATGCAAGAAAGGCTCAAGTTGTTAAGAAATTATTCATTGTCAGTATCACAGAGAAGAAAATCTGGGAAGCAAGAGAAAAAAAAAATGAATGCGCATAAAATGAAATCAAGGAAGGAAAAGAGATCAAGGAAGGAAGAGTAGGAGGAGAAGGGCGACGAGGAAAAACATAAAAAAGGATAGCAGGAAAAAAACATATGGCCAGCAGGCAACCGAAATCTGCATATCTCCGGCCATTAAAAGAAAATCACTACCATTAGAACGGCAGGTAATTCTTGGCACTACCTGTCGCTACCGGTGGTAAGACCAGGAGCCGGTACAGGTGTGGCCAATAGACCTTCCCGTCACACTCGTCACGCGCAATAATGAACACCTGTACCAGCGAATGTAATTTACCTGTAACTCCCTGTAACTTACCTGTGGGTGTGAGGGAGCCAGGTACAGTGAGGAGTAGGAGATAAGTGAAGTGAGGAAGGTTGGTAAGCGATGCGAGCAAGATGATATGCAGTGTAAGAATGGATGTAACTTGTGTGAGAAGGGAAGGTTAGGGTGAGGAAGTGAGGAGAAAAGGTAGACTAAGAGGATTCAGAAGAGGGAAAGAATCAAGAAATAGTAAGAACATGTATCAGTTATCTTTAAAATACTGATAATTTATGATAGACTGAGAAAGGAAAACATGTATCAGCTATCTTTAAAATGCTGATAATTTATGATAGACTGTGAGAAAGGAAGATGAGGATGGGAGGCGATGGAAAAAGATTGACTAAGATGATTCAAAAGGAGGAAAGAGCATAGCCAGGAAGTTACAAAAGCTCGTTCTAGGAAACTGCTGACGAATGAAGGAAGAAAGAATGAAGGCAGATTAAAAATAGACGAGAGTCATACAAAGAAGAAAGCAAAAGAAAAACGGGAAGAAGCAAATGTGGGATTGGTAAGAGGAGGAACTTTGATAATACTTAGGAGTGTTTGTGGCAATATATAATCATAATAACTACTTAAACTCACCTGTAATGTTTTTATATAACTTACCTGAGAGCTTGAGGAAGGGAAGCAGGCAGGAAAGGAATGCGAGATATGTTAAGTGAGGAAGATATAACAAGTAATCTTTATGAGTTTTCAAGGTAGTATTTTTCTTCCCTAATGCACCTCCCTATTAACATGCTTATAACTTACCTGAGAGTGCAAGGAAGGCAGGTGAGAGCGAGGCGGCGAAAAAATGTGAGATACGTGAAGGTGGCGAATGCTTGCGAATGTTCAAGGTTACATGCAATAGACAATCGTAAAATGTAATATAACTCACCTGTAAAGCGCTTATAACTTACCTGAGTGCGAGGAGGGCAGGTGAAGGTGGCAGGCAGGTGAGCTCGGACAGGTAAGGTGAGGAAGAAGGCTGCCTGGTGAGTGCCCTTCTTCCCCTTGCTTACACCTGACTCAGCATTATCTCAGGTATTTAAATTGCCCTTGCGATGCTTATTCGTAGTGTTATGTTTTATTTTCCTCCCCGCTGCACGAAGGGCGTATGCCGGGCCTGTAATAACTGCTTTCCATTTTTTGCCGCATACCAGAACTGCAAATTTTAGGGAAACTTTGCATTTATATCACTTTTGCGCGTCATCTTTTTCTGTTCGTGTCTTAGCATCAAAGTTGTATATGGGATGTGAATAAATACTCATCCTACTTTTTGCATTCTGTCCGAGATCTTAATGTTTCACTTGAGTTCCATAGCGCGTGTCTCTATAATTTTTCCTTTTTTTTTTCTTCGTTGCGTCTTCACATGGAAATTATTCCTGAGAAGTGTAATTAGACGGTGTTCAGGTGAGCGCGAGGTCGATCGCTCACTTTAGGGTGTAATCAAATGTCTCCTGCCAGGCAGAATTGGCGGCTACGAACCCCCCGCCGCGGCCACGACCTCGGCTTCCTCGGCAGTGCTTCTCCGCCGCCGCGCTGGAACGCTTCCTCGCCAGGCAGTGGGTTAGGAATATATTACAAGGACCGAGTCATTAGGTCTAAGTACGCGTCGCCGCCCGGAGAATGCAAAGTCGTATCCTCAGTATGCTTCATAAAACTTCTTCCATTCCCCTTAAAAGAAACATTACCATGCAAACAAACCGTACTGGACCCATAACCGTGTCTGCTTTTGTTTACTTTGACCCTGGCTGGTGGTGTCCCGCGTCCTGCAGTTCGAACCCACACAAGAAAGAACGCGAACAGTGTCATTGAATACTAATCCCGTACTCCCTTGTTGCATTGGCGTGAGGGAATAAGGAAGCAGAGAGGGAGTAGAGGCGGAGAGCGCAGAGGGATGTGGCGCCTGCCGTCCTAGTCAGCGGCCAGGGGAAGGGAGGCGGGCGGCTACAACTTACTGCACACAGCCTATGCATACTAATGAAATAAAGTAATCGAGTTAGAAGCCGCAGAATATATTTGGAAGACAGTGACACGACGAACTTCTTCCCAGGATTCCCAGGTATCTTGGCCCACAGTGAAGGTGAGCGGCGAAGACGGAAGAGGAAGAAAAGAAGGGAATAAGATGGAAGTGGAGGAATGAAGGATAATGGAGGAAACTGAAAGAAAGAGGGAAGGATATTGTGATGCGTGAGAGGGAAGACGAACAACTACAAGAGAAGATAGATAAGAAAGATGAATAATGAGGAAAAAGGGGAAGATATGAAAATGGAAGAAACGAAAAGAAGTAACTGAGAAAAAGTGAAAAGATATGTTGATGCCTGAGAGAAATGGACGAATAAGAAAGAAGAAAGAAGATAAGAGATGAATAATGAGGAAGAGAGGGAAAGTCAGATAATCGGAGGAAGGAGAAAGAAAAAACTAAAGGAAAGCTACAGCATGATGGATGAAAGGGAGGAAGAACACAACAGAGAGAAGAAAGAGTAGGAAGAAAAAAATGACAGGAAAGAAGGAGATAGATAAAAGCTAGAAGCTAGGATAAATAAGGAGAGGAAAAGAAATGGCTGAGCAAGAGAAGATACAGGGTGATGGATGGGAGGGAAGGGAGAGAGGGAAGGAAAGAAGGGAATTGGGAAAAACTATGATAATTAATGAAAGAGAAAGAAAGACGAAAAAGGAGAGTTAGAACATTATGAGGAAGGGGAATGGACATACGTGTAACTAGAGAAGTAACTAGAGAAATACAAAGAAAAGAGGTGAAAGCTATATCAAACCCGGTAGCAGCGACGGGCCAAATTTGTGACTTTACCGTGTACCAGCGACGGGCCAAATTTGTGGCTTTACCGTGTACCAGCGACGGGCCAAATTTTTGCCATGATAAAGACCCCCAAAATGCGTTGATATATATTATGAAATGGTTTGCGTGAGTGATTATTTTTTTCTCATTAATTCGCTTAGAGGGGCCTTTAAGAAACATGATCCCCGCAGCTAAGAAGAACGGGACAATAAAAAAAGGAAAATGTAGAAGTAAAAGAAAACAAGGAGAGTAAAGAAAGGAAAATCAGGTGTATGAAAAAATGAGTAATGAAAAAATGTGAAAAAAGAAAAAAAAACAGGAAAAAAAGGAGAAACTAGTGATGACGCCTGTAAAAAAAAAAAAGTGAAAGTAGGGCGAAATAAAATGATAAAAAGCGCCTCACACAGAAAGGAAATTAAAACAGAAGTGTAAAAATGCGAAATGATTCAGAAAAGTGGAGAGAAAAAAACATTGCCAGGATATGACAAAAGTCCGTTCTGGGAATCAGCTGAGAGATAGAAAATGACAAAAAAAGGACAAAAAGTCAAAATGGAATAAAAAGGAAGAAAAAACTAAAGAAAAGACAACTAAAGGCGAATCGAAGAAAAGAATTATGAATGTAAAACAAAGAATAATAAAGAAAAGAAAATAGGGAAAAGAAGAGGAGGAAAGAAGAATACAGAATAAGATAAGAAATAGACGAAGGGCGCACCATTAACAAAGACGAAGATTGTATGACCGAGAAAATAAAAAAAAATAAAAAAACGGTGAATGAAGAACGTGACAAAGAAAAACAAGCACATAACAAAAAGAAAAAAAAGAAATTAGATAAAAAAACTTGGTAATTAAAGAAGAAAACGCGAAGACAAAGAAGAGGCTTGAGGAGCGGAATACTAAGGAGGAGGAGGCAGAGGAGGAGGAGGAAGAAGAGGAGGAGGAGATGACATACTGTAACGAAGGAGACATGGAGGAATACGACTGACTAAATAGGAGGTAAAAATCATGATAATTAAGGAGGAGGAGGAAGAGGAAAGAAACTGAAGTGAATAAGTAAGCAGGTGAGAGAGAGAGAGAGAGAGAGAGAGAGAGAGAGAGACAAAAAGAGGAATAAAAAGGAAAAAGATCTTTACAATGAACACGTATTTGCCGACATAACATGAGCAGCGTTAGCACAGTTAAGTAATAGGCCTCCGCTTTTTATCGCGTGTTTACCTTTGAAGATAAATAAAAATGTGGACCGTGTTTTCCCTCCTCTCCACTGTGAAAAGAATAAAATGCTCTCCTCCTCTTCCTCCTCCTCCTCCTCCTTCGTTGAGTGTCTTATCTAGTTCGGAGCATTGCATAGCCTCCACGTTGTCCTGGGAAAGGTATGTTATTGCTTTAGCTTATACTGGGAATTGTAAAAGGTGTTCTTAGTGTGTCCTGGGTATCGTGAATTGGGTGTCGTCATCTTAGTTCGTACTGGAAAACGTGGTCCATTGTGTATACTGGGAAGGGATTAGTGAGGGTGTAATTAGTCCTGGGGGTCGTTCAGAAGAGTCACTGTAGGTCACTGTTAGAATTATATAGTGTGACAAGTGTATCCACGGTATGACGATATTAGGAGCAGGAGGTTGAAAAGGAGAAGAGGAGGAACATGAAGTACAAGAACAAGATGAAAATGAGCAAGAACAAAAGCAAGAACTAGAAGAACATGAACGATAACAAAGAAAAGAATAAAGAAAACAAGAAAACTAGAAAAAAGGAAAAATGGAAAAATAAAGAACAAGAAAAAGAAGAGAAAGATTAAAATGAAAGATGAAAGGCGATGCAAGAAAAAAATATCGTAAAAAAAAAATAGATTGTAACGATGATAATATTAATGATGACATGTAATGAAGGAAGTATAATACAGGATGATAACAAAGAAAAAATATAAAGTAAACGTTTCCTCGGTTGGTCTATATACGAAAGATGAAACTTCATTCTAATGGCTAGAGCGAGATGAGGTGGAATATTTACCTTTGTTTTATTATTAAGGGCAGGTAGGCAGCGCGAGCAGGTGAGAGTATACCTGCTGGAGAGGATGGGGAAATGAAGAAAGGTATAGAAAAGAAAGAAGATAAAAGTGTTACGAGCACTCAGTAGGTTGTCTAGGGGAATTTTGTTAAGTGACCGAACACTCGAACATTTAAAAAGGTGATTGAAAGTGAATTAGCTTTACCTTAATTTAATTTAATATAATTAACAAAACAGAAGTATATCATGAAATCCACCACCTGTGGCAAGTGAAAAGAAGTGATCTTGTCGTACGGATAATGCTTAATGCAATATTTAATGGTAATACTCTAAGACAAGACAATAGTAAACTAATAAATTAATTCTAACACAAAACCACATGTACACAAGAAGATAGCACAAAACACGAAATACATAGCACAATAACAAACACACGAGATTCACCACCAGAAATGAGAGTCAGAGTATCACTGGTCACAAGAGTGTCGCACAGAATGCTTACAGACGAAGGAAGATGGACACCACTGCTATAAATCCTTATTCCTCGGGAGGGAAGAGGCACCTCAGATACCTGGGAGACGACTGCTTGGGGTGGCGCGGCGAGGTATGCACGTCACCTCGCAATACCCCGAGGTTGCGTCAATTCTAGGTTCAGTGAAGCAAGCCGGCGAGATCTCGAATCAGTGCCGGGTGTTTTCCCGAGCTGAGAGGATAAGAAGTAACCAGCAGTGGGAGTGTTTGGGACAAGTAATAGCCCAGTAATACGTAGGGGAGAGTGCGAGGCTTGTGATAATACTAAAGGAAACTCGATTAAAAAAAATGAAGTAGAAGATATAAGGAAGAAAAATTAAAACGATACAATAAAAAAAAGTGGGCGAAAAAATGTCAGGCGAGTTAAACTGAGGCTAAAAGAAGCAGAAGGATATGAAGACGAATAATAGATAATGATGAAAAGAACAGGAAAATAACTGAAGGATAAAATATAAGAAATGCAAAGGAGAAATCGAAAGAAGTTAAAGAAGAAATGGGACACAAGTTGAAAAATAAAAGAGCTGTAAAAAGAGGAAAAAGGAAAAGAAGAAGACACTGAGTGATTTATTGAAAGGAACAGTGAAGTAAGATAAAATAAAAAGAACAAAATGAACAAGAAAAAAATAAGAAGAGGGAAAGGCGAGGTCAGGCCGTTATTGGTAGGAGGCCATATGCAGGAGAGTCCGGGTGTCGTGTCCTGTCTGTGGTTCAATTTGGGCAACACGGGCCCATAGCGAGGCACTGGCTGGGGGACTGACCGTTAGGGGTTCAGGACGAGGAGGAGGAAGTGGAGAAGGGACGTGTGTGTGTGTGTGTGTGTGTGTGTGTGTGTGTGTGTGTGTGTGTGTGTGTGTTGATGTTGTTGACGGTTTTGTTGTTCGTGGTGATGGTGGCGATTGTGGTAATGGTATTGATGTTTATGGTGATTATGCTGTGGGTGGTGGTGGTGGTGATGGTGGTGATTGTGGTAATGGTATTGATGTTTATGGTGATTATGCTGTGGTTAATGGTGATGGTGGTGGTGGTGGTGATGAGTGTGGTGTTGACAGGGATGGATGTGATGGTGAGTGGCCAAGATCGTGGTGGGGGAGGTTGTTGTGATTGTTATTGTTGCAGTCATTACTTTTTACAACATTAATATAAATTCTTCTGTGGATATTTCTTGCGTAACAGAAAAGCAAGTATATTCAGAGCATTTTCAGCCCATTTCATAACCAGTGACGTAAGCAAACATCCACTCATTCCAAACACAACTAACGCAACAACAACAAAAAATAACACTTAAAATTATCCCCCCCTTATAAGGACTTCAATCCCACACCACTATCAGTAAGGGGATCGGCCATGACGGAGGTTCAGGAGCTTATAGCAGGTTCGGTGTCTTGTAGCGCCCGATCCCTGCAGCGGCGTTATCTGCACTGGCATTATCGCGTTGTAGGGAGGCAAATAGAGTGTGAGGGCCGCGTATTAGAGGCCGAGGAGTGAGTAATGCAGGGAAGGCGGTGCTGGGGACGCCTCTTGCCCTGGGCCGCCGGATGAACGTATCGGGAGGCATGGAGGAGCAGGAGGAGGAGGAGGAGGAGGAGGAGGAGGAAGATATGCAGTGCTTGTCTTGGTTTGTCTTGTCCTTATTTTTTTTATTTATTTATTTATTTATTTTAGTGTTTGTTGATAATTGTGATAAATGGAAATGTGTTGTAAATTTCGTTTTTTTCTTTAATGTTGTTTTTGTTTAGGCTTTTTATTGTTTTTGTTTTTTATATTACTTTGTTTTTTCTGGTTCTTTTTTTTTTATACTTTTTCTCTGTTTTATTATTATTTAGAGGCTGTTGGTTAATATGGATTTTAAATGTGTGTATAAAAAATCTCTCTCTCTCTCTCTCTCTCTCTCTCTCTCTCTCTCTCTCTCGTCTCCCAATACCCCCACTGCTCGGTATAATTGCTACAGCTCATCCCGCTAATAACACAACACTCCCCGGGGCCTCATTGTTCCTTCACACTGATTGTAACAACGAGGAGGTGGGCTTACGTAAAAAACAGACCTCCCTCACTCTCTTTCTCTGCCTCTCTCTCTCACACTGTCTCTCACTCTTCCCTTCTTTATCTGTCTCACTCCTAACCACTCTCATCTTCCTTCTTTTCAGTCTCTTTAATTCTTCTTTTCTCCCTTTTTTTATTTTTTCAACACCTTCCTCATCTTATTTTTCTTTCTTTTCCTTCTCCCTCTCTCTCCCTCTCACTCGTTACCACTCTCATCTTCCTTCTTCTCAGCCTCCTTAATTCTTCTTTTCTTCATTTTTTTTAACACCTTTCTCATCTTTTTTTATTCTTCTTTCTTTTCCTTCTTCCTTCTCTCTCTCCTTCTCACCCCTAACCACTCTCGTCTTCCTTTTTCTCATATTTCTTGATTTGCCTTCTCTTCCCTTTTTCGTTATTTTCCTTACGTCTGTCTCACATCTCCCTCTGTTTCTTTCCTCCTCCTTTCTATCCCCTTCCCTCCTCCCTTTTCATCTTCCTTCTCCTTCTCATTCTTCTTTCTTATCTTCCTTCTTTTGTTTTCTTTTTCTCGCCGCTACCTTCCAAAACTCTCACCCTCTCTCTTATGTCCCTCCTACCACTTTTCTTCCTCCTCCTTCAACTCCTCTTTTTATCTCCCTCATTCCTATTTACCCTATTTCCTCCCTCCTCCTCCTCCTTCTCTTCCTCTTCTTCTTTTCCTACCTTCATCCATTTTTCTGTCCTTCCTTACCACTTTTCTCTTACTCTGGTTCGTCTTTATCAGCCTTCCATGCATTCGTTTGTTCTTTCCATCTACCTTACCCTCCCTCTCTCTCTCTCTCTCTCTCCCTCCCTTCTCTTTCACACCCTCCCCGCCTCTCCTTTTGTTCCTTTTCTCTCCTTCCTGTCTGCCTAATATCATGCTCTTTACATTTGTTTACCTCATTCTATATTGTTTTCGCACCTTGTATCTCTCCCTCCTCGCTTACACTGTTCACACTCCTCGCCTCTCCCTCCTTCTCCTCCTCCTTCTTCATCATCATCTTCTTTCTCTTATTACCTGCATTCACCCCCTCTGTTCTCCCTTCATTCCTCTTTTTCCTCCTCTTTCTCCTCCTTCTCCTCCTCCATCTCCTTATCTCTCCTTCCGTCCTACCAAATATTTCTGCGTTTTTCCAGTGTCATTTATTCTCTTTTCCTATGTTTTATTCTTTCTTATATTTTTTCTTGAGTCACCTGTTTCCCACGTTCATCCCCTCCCCCTTTCTTCCTTCTCTGTCTGTTTCTTCCTCTTCCTGCCTCTCTGTGCCCCTTCTTTGCTTATTTTCTTCTTCTCTTCGTTTTCTTCTTTTCCTCCTTCATTGCCTGTATCTACCTCACCCCCTTTTCTTCCTCCCCTTCTTTTTCTTTTTCCTATCCCCACTTTCATCTTCCCTCTCTTCTTCCAGCCTCTTTTCTCTCCTCACTCTCTCCAATCCGTCTTTCCCTCCCTCCACATCTTCCTCTCCCAGCATCCCTCCTTCCTTCCCTCTCTCTCCCACTTCCCCCTCTTCCACGGTCCTTCTCTCTGTTCCTCTCTCTCTCCACCTCTTCTCCCAGCATTCTTCCACCACTCCTCACCCCCCCTCCCACACGCACGGGCAGTCAGTGGGCCACATCTAAATTAATCCTTGCTGGGGGTCGCCGAGGAGGTGGTGCTGTGTGCGCTGGAAGATTAATCAAGGGAGCTCCGGCGACTCCTCAGAGGGACGGGATGGTAGTTTTTGTCCCTCTCCTCCTGGCCGGTGGGTTTGTGTGAGACCGGAGGGTGCGTGCGTGCGTGTGTGTGTGTGGGGGGGGAAGTGGGGGGTGATAGTGTTATTCTTCTCCGTGTTATTACGTTTTGTTTGGAGGTGAATACGTTGTAGTGCTTTTATTTAGGGTATGTGTTTTGTTATTTGTGTTATTTTTATCATTTTTTATTAACATCATTTCTGTGGTAGTGGCGGCAGTAGTAGTAACAGTAGTAGTAGTAGTAGTAGTAGTAATTGAAAGTGCATTAGGAGTATAAATCTAAGTAGGGGTTCTAACTATACGGAAGAGAGCCATCCATTCCCACTAAGGACCCACTTGTTACAAATTATACTTCTCATTACCGTGCACATGAAGACGGATGAAACATAAACACCTGAGTGATAACACCTTATTAAGAACAAACTTCCGCCAATTAGTGAATCATTTATCGTAGGCCAGGTGAGTCTTTACCTGTCATCACCATCACCACGGCTCCTGATTACCTGCCGCACATCCGTCCACCATTAGTCTCCGCCCCATGCACAGGGAAGAGATTATATGTTTTTACTCCTAAAGTGCTTGGAAGGGGAGGGGATTAGTGGGACGCTCCCGCTGAGAAATGTTTGTCAGGAGAAATGATGGGGCTTGTTGAGAGGAAAAATGTTGCTTGTCATAGAAAGGGAAAGAGTGGGGCTTCTGGAGGGTACGACGTGAAAGGTTAGTTGATTGTACGTGGAAATTGCTGTGGGAATAAAGGCATGTGGAAGTTTTAAGTGTTAGATGGCTTGGTTAGGAAAAAGAATTGTTAGGAAGTTGTTGCTTGTCGTAGAAATGGAAAGACTGGGATTTCTGGAGGGTACGACGTGAAGGGTTAGTTGATTGTACGTGGAAATTGCTGTGGGAATAAAGGCATGTGGAAGTTTCAAGTGTTAGATGGCTTGGTTAGGAAAAAGAATTGTTAGGAAGTTATTTGTCGTAGAAATTAAAAGATTTGAACTTCTGAAGGGTACGACGTGAAAAGTTAGTTGCCTCTGCGTGGAAATTACTTGTGGGAATAAAGGTATTTAGGACTTTCATGTCTTAGATGGCTTGGTTTAGAAAAAAAATGTTATGGAGTTTGTTGTTTTAGAAATGGATAGAGTTGGATTTTTTTCAGAATACGATGTGAAGGGTTGCCTCTGTGTGAATTATGCTTGTGGGAATAAAGGCAATTAGAACGTTTAAGTGTTAGATGGCTTGGTTAGGAAAAGGAATTGTTACGAAGAAGTTTTAAGGAGATAGTATTTGGCAAGGGGAGTTATTCAGGGCTTATTGTAAAGAAACGTACATGAAGAGTGATAAATAGTAAGCAATTATGAAACATGCTTTGTCATTGGGTGGGATGAAACACCTCTCTTCAGATGATGTAATTATTGGCTTCTTTATTACTTCAGGAAATAACGTGTGTCTTCATGTGTCAGTTCTTGTGGATGGTGATTTACATATCCAGTGTGTGTGCGTATAGTGAGAGAGGTATGTGTGCGTGTGTGTGTGTGTGCGTGAGTCAGTCCGAATCTGTCTGGGGGTGAGTGAAAAAGAATATTGAGTCATAGTGAGAGTAAATTGGATTGAACAAATGAAAGTAAGAGAAAAGGAAAGGGAAAGGAGCGAAGGAAAGGAGAAAAAGCAAAAAAGAAAAAGAAGGAAAAGAAGAAGAAAAGGAGAAGGAGGAGGAGGCAGAGAAAGAGAGACTCATCCCTCACTCCTTGTTTACGCGTTACGCCACCAAACAAAAACGAGCCCAAAAACACTCCTGCAGGTGCCTTGACGACCCCTAAGTTCCCCCGCACCGCCCTTACGACGCACCTGTTTCACCTGCCGGCTAAGGGGGAGGGGGGGGCGCTCGGTTGACTGTTAAGGTGGAAGTCCCGCTTATCACCTCGGTTCCTCCTCCCTTTGGCCGGTGTGGCGTGACGCGGAGTACCGTCGGGGGTCTTCTTTGGTCCCTCGCGGTTTCCAGACACTCGATTTCGATAACTCCTTCCTCATCCTCGCACAGCTTACCTCCTATTCTCCTCCTGGCCTCGGTGCAGCTTCAGGTGACTCTAGGTAACGCTATGTCCGCCTCAGCGCCCAAGGGAACACCAGGGGAGTCTTTCAAGGGGAGTAATTCACCGTGGAATCAGTGAACCGGATTCTGGAGACAAGACACAACGCTGAAAATTACAGGATGTGCCCCAAACCCCCAAACCCCGCGAGAGTGAATACCCTTCCAACTCGCCTTCCCCCTTGGTACTGAGCCGTGCTGCGCGGAGCCTCGGGGGCCGGCAAGCAACCATCAACATGAACATTAGCAAAACGCACAGGGCTCCCGGGGCACTGAGCGAGGGGGGGCGTGAAGGGATGCGAGGGTGGCGGAGAGGGCGGGATTGAGGAGGCGAGAGGGGAAGCAGACATTTTTATATCAAGTTGACTGTCAGTGTTTTTATCTTCCAGGACAATTACCGGTTAGTCCGTGTGTGTACGGTTAGCCCTTTCAGTCTCCTCCTCCTCCTCCTCCTCCTCTTCCCATGGCTGTCTTACGCGCTAGATGAAAAGGGTAGTGGATGTATATGTATAAACGAATAATCCCATGTTACTACTTATTCTAATTCTGCTAAATCAACTAAGTTACAAGAAAGACAAAAAACAGTGCCGGGAAGTATGAACAAAACCAGGTATATCTTTTCGTTTTCTTTTGCGGTGAAATATTAAATTCTGCATACTCGGGAAAATGAGATGGAGTCAATAGAAGGAGCAGCGAGGAAATGGCGGGAACAGAAGTGGCCGAGATTACAGGAGCGCAGCTTAACTAATAACAAAAAGGAGGATAAATTTAGCGAAACCAGACGTAACGCAGAGAGGCAAAAAGTGAACGAAAGAAACCACAAAAAAGGATGATAATAAAAAAACGTGCGTGAGAGAGAGAGAGAGAGAAGGATGATAAATTAAAGGATACCAGACATAACGCAAGAGAGAGAGAGAGAGAGAGAGAGAGAGAAGGATGATAAATTAAAGGATACCAGACATAACGCAAGAGAGCAAAAACGAAATTGAAGAAACCACAATGAGGAAGATAACAGAAAGCGTGAGAGAGAGAGAGAGAGAGAGAGAGAGAGAGAGAGAGAGAGAGTGAGAGTGAGAGAGAGAGAGAGCCAGCGCGCCCTCACTGCCTCTGGGTTAGCGGCGCGGTTTGCTCATTCTAACCTTTCAATATGTATATCAAATATTACCTGTGCTTACCTTACCTGCGTTTTATCTTCGCCGTTTACTGAGATAACACGAGAAGGATTTTTACGGCACGAGGTCGCTCTAAGTTAAGTTTCTTCTGTATTATGCAAAAAGCCGGAATCTGTCCTCGAGGCTTCCCAATTTTATGCCAAGAGAATATATTTTACTCGAGAGAATAGGAGAAGAAGGAGGAAGAAGAGGAGATAGAAGGAATAAGGAAGGATATGGGTATGGGAAGGAAGGAGTAACAGGAGAGATGGAAGGAGTAGACGATGATATGGGAAAGTAAAGGAAGAGGGAATGAGCAGAGGAGGATATGGTAAAGGAAACGAAGAAGGAATAGGAGATAGAGGAAACAGAGGAGGGTATGGGAGAGGAAAGGAAGGAAGAACAGGAAATGGAGGGAATAAATGAGGATATGGGAAATGAAAAGAAGAGGAGAGGAAGGAGTAGAGTAGGATATGGGAAAGGGAACGAAGGAGGAAGAGGAGGAGATGGAAAAAGTAAAGAATATGACAAAGGAAGCGAAGTAGGAGCAGAGGTAGAGGTAGTAGTAGTAGTAGTAGTAGTAGTAGTAGTAGTAGTAGTAGTAGTAGTAGTAGTAGTAGTAGTAGTAGTATCAAAACAAAGATGGAAGGAAAAAAATATATGTCGTCGTTCCTTCTTCTCATTCATCATAATCTTCCTTCCTTCTCCTTTATCATCATTCTTCTGCATTACTCCTTCATCTTACATTCTTGTTTTCCTCCTTCTCCCTCCTTTACCTTCACCTCCCTCACCTCACATCCTTCATTTTGCTCATCTCCGCATCTTCCTCCGTTCTGATTCTTTTCCCCCTCCCCCTCCTCCTCCCCCTCCTCCTCCTCCTCCCTGTAATGGTTGGTGTAATGGTCACTTGTTTTGAAGGGCCTCGCCTCACCTGGGCCTCACCTGGGTCACCTGCCAATCACGGGAAGGTGAGGTATCCATGAATTATAAACACGTGGGTCCTTCAGGCTATTTCCCTCCTCCTCCTCCTCTTCCTCCTCCTCCTCCTCCTCACACCTACACCTCCCCTTCCCCTTCTTCCCTCTTTATAATTTATTCCTTCTGTTCTTCTCCTTTCTTCAACTTGTTTTCCCGCTTTGTTTTTGTATTCTTGTGTCTTCTTCGTTATTTTTTGTTGTTTTTATTTTCCTTTTTCTCCCATTTTCCTGCTTAATTATTTTCCTCTCTCTCTCTCTCTCTCTCTCTCTCTCTCTCTCTCTCTCTCTCTCTCTCTCTCTCTCTCTCTCTCTCTCTCTCTCTCTCCGATAAATATTCAAGAGCATTGTTTTGGTAGCATTCCACGCCATTACACACACACACACACACACACACACACACACACACACACACACACACACACACACACACACACCCTGTTTGTCTCATTCCTCATCCTCCTTCCTCACCCTTCCCACCCTTCAACCCTTCCATTTCCTCTTCCTCCTCTCCTCAAGGCTCCTCCTCTTCTCCTCCTCCTCCATTCTTCACTCCTCCTTACTCCTTCCTTGCCCCTCCTTCGTTCCATATTATCGACCATCCTTATTTTCCCTCTCTCCTTTTCTCCTGTTTTCCTTTCCTTATCCATATGGTTTTAGCTAACAACTTTTCCCTTCTTTCTTTCCCCTCCCCTTCCTTCTCCCTCTTCCTCTTTGTCTTCTCCTCTCCTTTCCTCCCCTCCCCTTCTTTCTCTACCTTCTCATTCTTTCTCTCCCCTCCCTTTCCTTCTCTACCCTCCCCTTCTTTCTCTCCCCTCCCTTTCCTTCTCTATCCTCTCCCTCCTTTCCTCCCCTCCCCTTCTTTCTCTACCCTCCACTTCTTTCTTTCTCCCCTCCCGTCCTTCTCTACCCTGTTCCTCCTTTCCTCCCCTCCTCTTCTTTCTCCCCTTCCTTCCTTCTCTACCCTCCCCTTCTTTCTCTCCCCTCCCCTTTCTTCTCTACCCTCTCCCTCCTTTCCTCCCCTCCCCTTCTTTCTCTCCCCTCCCCTTTCTTCTCTCCCTTCCCCCTCCTTTCCTCCCGTCCCCTTCTAGCCCACCTCCCACCTCCATCTTGCTGCTCTCCGCCGTGATGGTATTGAGGGGTCCGCGCCCCCCGCCAAGTGTGTTAATGCTGCCTCAGGGAAATGCTTCACCCCCTTCCTTTTTCCTTCTTTTTTTGTATTGCTTTGACCGTGTTCCTCCTGCAGGCTCCTTTTTTTTTTATTTCTTCCTCTATGTTCTTTTACTTTAATCTGCTTTTTTTTAAGTCTGGTTGATTTGTTTGTTTTTTTATTTGTTTCGTTTTACTTCAGATTTTGTTCATTATTGTTACTTTTTTTTGTTGTTTTCCCCTTAATTTTATTTACTTCTTATTTTCCTCCTCCTCCTCCTCCTCCTCCTCCTCTTTGCTCTTCCCCATCTTCCGCCTGATCTTTCTTCTGCTTATTCTTTTTTTTTTTATTCTCCACCATATTTTCTATCTTCGTCTTCGTCCTCTCCGTCTTTTTTTTTTTACTCCTATTTCTCCTGCACCTTCCCTTTTCTTCCTCCTCTTCCTGCTCCTCCTCCTTGTTCCCCTTTATTTCCTGCTTGCTTTCCCTTCATCTGCTTCTTCCTATTCTTCATCATCCCTCTTCTTTTCCTCTTCCTTCTAGTTCCTCCTAATTTTCCGCTCGCTCTCCTTTCTTCAGCTTCTTCATCCTATTCTGCATCATCCTTCCTATCCTCTTTCTCCTCCTCCTCCCCGTCCTCCTCCTCCTCGCATAGCCCCAGAGGAGGCACCGAGGAGGCCAATTACGTGAGGTCTTCATAAAGAGACGCGTGAATAACACAATTGCGGTGATTAATCGTTTGGTGGCCTATTAAGGTAATTCCGCCCCATTACCTTTTCAATGTGGGAGATGAACTTACCTACCTCCCTGCACCACCCATTCTCCTGCTCCTCCACCCCCTTACCCCTCGCCCTTACCTTAATTTTACACTCCCACATCCTCCTCCTCCTCCTCCTCCTCCTCTTCGTCCTCATCTCCTCTCCCCCACTTCACACCTCCCATATCTTCCTCCTTCTCTTTACCATGCTTCCACTTCACACCACACCCTCCCTTCTCCTCTTCCACACGTCCTTGCTTCCCCACTCCACACCTCCCTCCTTCCTGCCTCCTTCGTGCCTCCTTTCCTCCACTTTACACCTCCTTCCTTCCTCCTCCCTCTTCACGCCTCTTTTGCTTCTCCTCACACCGCCCTCTCTCCCTCTCGTGTCTCCTTTTCTCTCATTCTTTCCTTCTTCTCCTCGATGTGTTTCCCTCTTTCATATCTCCCATTCTTTTATTTGTATATTTTCAACTTCCTATTTTCCTTTTTCCCTCTAATTTGCCTTCGTTTTCCTCTTCTAATCATTCCATTCCTTCCCTTTAGTTGTGTTTTTAAGGTTTCATGTCTTTTATTCTCCTTTTCACCTTTTCCAATCTCTATGTTCCTGTACCCTTTCCATTTGCACTCTTCGTCCACCTCTCCTTCACA
Organism: Eriocheir sinensis; assembly: GCF_024679095.1. Classification (NCBI taxonomy): domain Eukaryota; kingdom Metazoa; phylum Arthropoda; class Malacostraca; order Decapoda; family Varunidae; genus Eriocheir; species Eriocheir sinensis. The sequence continues at coordinate 22,950,693 of NC_066515.1, forward strand.
CCTTCCTACCACCTTTCATCTTCGCACCTGCTTTTACTTCTCTTCACACCTGTTCCTTTCACTATTCACTTTATGCTTTGAGTCTGGGCCGCTATCCCCCTCTTCAGTACTCCTTTCTGCCCTCTACATCTTCCCTTCTTTATATAGTCCTTCCTTCCTTCAAACGATCTTGGACACTACATTCACTTATTCGTATTTCATCTTTATCTTGTCCTTCTTTCCTACAGCTATATTTCTAGTTTACTTCATCTTTCCTTCGTATGATCTTGGACATTCTACATTCACTTATTCGTATTTCTCTATTCTTCATCTTTGCATCTGATTCTCGATATATATTTTACAACCATTTTTTTCTATCTTTTTTTTTCATTCCGGTGGTGGGGTTTTTTTTTTTTTTGTACTCCAGTTTTTTCTTCATATTCCTTCACGTACTAACTTTTTTTTTTTCCCCCTCATACGGAGCACCTCTCATGCCTTCCCCCGCCCCTCATTCCTCGCAGATTCCTTCCCTGTCAATGCAATTCGGTCCGCTCTCCTTTTGCTTTTTATATATATGTCGAGGTCAATTTGTTTTAGTCTCGTTGTAGTTCTGGCACGCTCGCATCATTTGTTATTCGTCTACATGCACGGGATGAAAAATTAGTGTGTCGTCTTGCATATATTTAACGTTATTCATAGTTGCCTCTGTTTGACTTACACTCCCAGCTTGTTCACCTCCCGCTTAAGGTTTCCGCGCATTGCTTCCCTTTGTTCGTTTCCCTCCCTCTCACTGTGCCCGATTTTGTTTGCTTCCTATCATGTTCTGCCTTATTTTTCGTCTCAGTTGCATGTCAGGCTTCATTTGTTTTCATGTTTATATTTCCTAAGTAATTTTTGGGGGTATCTTGTCATTCATCTTCGTCAGTAAGCTTCCCTCTCTTAGTCTGGTTCCTTGTATGTCATTCCTATTTTTCCTTTTATATATGTTTCTAGGTAAGTTGCTCTTCATGTTAGTAGTTCACAGACGGATCCTCTCATCAATGTGTTTTTATTAATTTATGTATATGTGTATGTTTATATATCCTAAGTACTTTTTTGTGGTAACTGCTCATTTATTTTCATCAGTAAGCTTCCCTCACTTAGTCTGGTTCCTTGTATGTCATCCCTATTTTTCTCTTTATATATATTTCTAGATAAGTCGTGATTCATGTTAGTAGTTCACAGACGGATCCTCTCATCAATGTGTTTTTATTTAACTATCTATTCGTGTTTATACTTCCTATCATATCCAGTTTGATAATTCCCTACATCCCAATTCATCTTCCCTGTGTCAGTACCTTTCTGCACCTTTTATCAGTAGTCCATCGGCTGTCAACCAGTTTTTGCACTTTTCTCAATCAATCTCTGTACCCGCTGCTCTCGTATCTATTTTTAAGGCTTTTTATGCTCATCAATGTGCTTTACGTCCGCGTATTCCCACATCTTTGGTCTATCTTTTTTTTTAGCTTTTTGTACCTTTCTATCAATCATTCATGACCTTACCTTCATACCTTTTTTTCCACATTTTTCAACCCATATATGTGCTCTATGTCAGCGTATTTCCTCATCTCTAATCTGTCTTCCAAGGTTTTCCAATAGCGTTTTTGCACCTCTGTGTCAATCTGTCATTATTTTAACCTTCATACTTGTACTTTCTCTCCTTTACACTCTTTTCCACTCAAATATGTGCTTTATGTCGGCATATTTCCAAATCTCTAGCTTGACTAATGTAAGTCTCATGGGGTCTGTGTGGTCTGATTTTCTATGTAAATCTATGTAAATCTTTCCCTCTCTCTCTCTTCCTCTTCACATATAAGGAAGCGTAATTTTGGCTCAAACCTCATCATACTTGTTTCATACCTATTTCTCTCTTTTGCACACTCTTACACCCAAATATGTGCTTTATGTCGACATATTTCCACGTCTCGAGTCTGTCTCCCAAGGTCTGCCAGTCAGTTTTTGTACATTTATATCAATCCATCTGCCCCTCCGTGCGTGTCGTTGCCTGCTGGCCTTCTTACCTGCCCGATTGCCTACCTGTCCGTGTGCCTCGCGTGCGGTCTTTACCTTCAATTACCTGCCCCTAACAAGCACCGCCACCCGCTCAATATGATTAATTGGGAGTGCCACCAAGACGTATAGACCGCCACTCTGAGCCATTACTCTACGCCACGACGAGAAAAAGAGGAGAATAGGGGAGCGGAAGAAAGAGAGAACAAGATTTTGGAATGCGAAGAAAACAATAGAGAACACTGACAAGGGAGAAGAAAAGTGAACAAGGAGCTGGAAATAAAGAGAGAACAAGATTTTGGAATGCGAAGAAAACAATAGAGAACACTGACAAGGGAGAAGAAAAGTGAACAAGGAGCTGGAAATAAAGGGAGAACAAGATTTTGGAATGCGAAGAAAACAATAGAGAACACTGACAAGGGAGAAAAAAAGTGAACATGGAGCTGGAAATAAAGGGAGAACAAGATTTTGGAATGCGAAGAAAACAATAGAGAACACTGACAAGGGAGAAGAAAAGTGAACAAGGAGCTGGAAATAAAGAGAGAACAAGATTTTGAAATGCGAAGAAAAAGGGAAGAGTAACAAATAACACTGACAAGGAAGAAAGGTGAACAAAGAGCTGGAAATAAAGAGATAGCAAGAATTTGGAATGCGGAAAAAGGAGAGAATAACAAAGAACGCAGACAAGGGAGAAGAGAGGTGAACAAGGAACTGGAAAGAAAAAGAGATAGCGAGAACTTGGAATGCGGAGAAAAAGGAGAGAAACAGAGGACAGCGGTGGCAAGGAAGAGAAAAAGAGGAGAACGAGGAGCTGTGAAAAAGCGATTGCAAGAATTCTGAATCCGAAGAAAAAGATAAATAGTAGCAAAGGATAACAAAGGGAAACAGTGACCAGATATAGGAAAGTATATCAAAGGGAAATACTGGCCGGGATAAGGAGCTGGAAAAGGAGATGACAGGAATTCGGAATGCAAGGAAAGGAAGATAAAAAGGAAAGAATAAATGAGGAAGACTACTGACCAGGAAGACGAGGCCAGGATAAGTAGTTGGGATAAAGTGTATGGCAAGAATTCGGAGTACAAAGAAAAAGGTAGATAACAGGGAAGAATAACAAAGGGGAATATTAAGAAAGAAGAAAACAAGGGACTCAGGAGCTGGAAAAAAAAGAGATGGCAAGAAGTCGGAATACTAAGAAAATAAAACAGATTGAGGACCAGAACACAAAGCAGAATGCGAAGAAAAAGGAAAAGATAAGAAAAAATGAAGAGCAGTGTCCAGGAAAAAAATATTAGCAGAGAACGAATGCTTAGACAAAATAGAGGAAACAGAGAATTCAGAGTTAAGAGTAAGTGGAGGCCACGAGAGAATGAACTTGAAACGATATTAAAAAAAACTAAAAAGAAGAAATTGCAGTAGGTATGTAGATAGTGAACGATAACGAGATTCTGAAAAATGAGACTAAAATTATATGTGAAGAAGCAAAAGAAGGTGCAGAAAATAATAGAAAATTGGTATAACTGTGAGAACAAAAAAATGCCATTGTAGATAGATAAAAAAAAAACGAAATTTCAAATGTATAAAAAAGAAAAGAAATCAAAAGCTGACAGAGAAAAAAAATAATATGTAAAGAAAACAATGAAAAATGTACAGTTGGCAAGTGAAAAGAAAAAAAAAAGAACAAGGTGAAGAAAAGAAGCAGAGAGAAGCAGAATATTTGATAAAAAATGGTAAATATAAAGACAGGAAACTCTAATTATATTCGTTCTTAAATATATATGAAGGGAAAATACGAAACTCCCATCGTAGTTCTTCTTTCATATACGAAGTAAAAAAAATAATAAAATGAAACTGGAGGAAACAAGAAATTATTAACAAAAAAAAATATTAAAAAGCAGAAAATGGGAAAGAATGATTAAAATGGAGACCGGAAACCTCAATCGTATTCCATCTTGGGTCACCTGAGTCGATCCTGCTTATCGTAAATTCACTCAACATGATTAATGGATATCTGAACTGACGTGGGTACAGATTTTCTTTTTTTCCGAGATCCTCTGCTCCCACACGTGATAGGATTTTATTACATGTCATCCTGAAGAAGGGACAAGGGGGAAGAAAGATGAACAAGTACCTAAAAAAAAGAGATAGCAAGAACTTTGAATGCGAAGAAAAAGAAGAGAAACCAAAGGACAACGGTGGCGAGAAAGAAAAGGGGAGGGGTATGTCAGTGGAATGGGGCGGATAACAAGATATAGATAACTGATTGAAAATGGAGATAAATGTTAAGAATAATGGATAAAATCTGTAATAAGAAAACAAAGAGAGGAATAAGTTGTTTTTCGTAGAAGGTGGAAGAAAGAAAACTAAAAAGAAGATAGAAAAGAGGGAAACAAAATACGAAGAAGAAGAGGCAGCAGAAGACAAAGAAGAAAAAGGAAAGGAAGACAAAAAAAATAATACGTGGCATGTGAATGGAAGAAAACAAGAAAAGAAGGGAGGAAGAAGGAACAGAAGGAAAGAAGAAGAAGGGGTCCCTAAAAACGAAGGTAGTGGTTGAGGAAGAAGAAAAAGAAGAAAAAGGAAAGAAAGACAAAAAATATAATACGTAGCATGTAAATGGAAGAAAACAAGAAAAGAAGGAAGGAAGAAGGGACAGAAGGAAAGAAGAAGAAGGGGTCCCTAAAAACAAAGGTAGTGGTTGAGGTGGAGATGGAGGGACAGGTAGAGAGAAGAAGAGGGGGAAGAAGAGAAGGAAGGGGGAGGGAGGGGGGAGGAACCAGTGTCCACCCAGGTGTCCACACTAACGAGGTCAAGGGCGTCCTAAAGGGGTTCTGGAGGTAATTACAAGCGAGAACTCTGTAGTTTTCTCCGATAACATCTCTTGGTTCCCGACTGTTCTTCCCTCCCTCTCCTTCCTTCCCTCCTCCGCACGTAGACTCTCCTGTGCCATTTTCCGTGAGTTCCATGGGTGTTAACATTGCCTAGTTAATGGATAAAACAAAGCAAAAAGTATCTACCATTCCCCTTTTTCTATTTCATTATCTCTCCTTTACCCATGTCCAACTCTCCTCCCCTGCCCCTCACTCCTGCCACCCCTCTCTTCCTCCCAACCTCCATGCCATTATCCTCTCTCCTGTCGCCTATCCCTTCTTCCGTCTACCCCCCTTTCCTTCCTTCCTTCCTTCAGCCCTCATATTTTTTTCTCTCACTCCTTCTACCCCCCTTTCCTTCCTTCCTTCCTTCAGCCCTCATCTTTTTTTTCTTTCCCTTCTTTCCCTCACTCCTGCCACCCCTCTCTTCCTCTCAACCTCCATGCCATTATCCTCTCTCCTGTCGCCTTTCCCTTCCTCCGTCCACCCCCCTTTCCTTCCTTCCTTCCTTCAGCCCTCATCTTTTTTTGCTTTCCCTTCTTTCCCTCCCCTCTTTCCCCTCCTCACTCTTTATGTTCTTATGTTCTTATGTTCTTCCCTCCCTCTTCTTTCCCTCCGTCGCTGCCGCTGTCCCTCTTCTATGCTAATTCTTCTGGCTTTATGGTTTAGTGAATAGAAGACAAGAAGTGTATTGGTGATTTGGAAGGAGCGATGGAGGAAAGAGGGAGAGGAGGTGGAGGGATGGAGAGAGGAGGTAGGGGCATTGAAGGCTGGGGGAAACCAAAGGAGCGTGGTCAGTGGTCAGGGAGGAGAGATCTATTGGAAGGAGAGGTATGAAGGATGGCATGAGGGAGGGAAGAAAGAGAGGGGGGACGGATAAAGCACATGGGCGTCCGTGTGTGTGTGTGTGTCTGAGCTATGTGGATGAGATGTGGGATTGACTATAATGAGCTTTCTCTAATTGGGAGTGGCAATAATGAGTCCAGCTCGTGATCAGGCCGTGGTGAATTACACACACACACACACACACACACACACACACACACACACACACACACACAAATAACTTACTCATACAAATCTCATCCCTTTCCTCCTCCTCCTCCTCCTCCTCCTCCTCTCACTCCTCCTCTCTTCCTTCTCCTCCGCCTCCAAGAACAGGTAATCCCAAGCGTAATTATCTTCAGGTAAATGAGAAACTCCGCGTAATTCTCCTTTTCTAATTACAAGACATTAAAAAACTACATTCCGGCGCACATAGAGTAGTCAGCCGTGTACTTTATGCCGCGATATAAGCTGTAATTACAAGCCCGTGCGCGGCCATTAAGGTTACCGTAGAGGAATGACTTAACTGGACCTATTCTGTGCGTATAATAACTCTTGCCGGGGAAGTGGATTCAATTTGGGGCAACACGGCGGGATGTATTGTGCTGTCTGGCCCTGTGTCTTTTTCTTTTTTTACCCGGTTGTTGTTTTTTTGTGTCCACGAGGAATATTTTTTGTGTTTTTAATTTGTGTTGAGTAATTAGTGTGTAGGTTTTGGTCTAGTAATTAAGAGGGGGAGTTTGTTGGTATATTCTTATCACTCTTATTTATATTATTTTTGGTTGCTTATTCTTACTATTTTTTATGTTACTCCTACACTTCTACCGCTCGTCTTACTACTACTACTTCTACTATTACGTTTACTACTACTACTACTACTTATATCTTTCTTATTTTTACTATTTATGTTACTTCTACTACTTCTTCCGCACGTCTTACTACTACTACTACTATTACTACTACTACTACTACTACTATTACTACTACTACTACTACTATTACTACTACCTCTATCACGATTATTATTATCATTATTACTATTAGCATTATTATTTTTGGTCTTCTTATTCTTATTATTTCTTCTATTTCTCCTACGACTTCTACCGCTCCTCTTACTACTTCTACAACTACTACTACTACTACTACTACCACTACTATTACTATCATCATTATTACTATTAGCATTATTATTTACCGTCATCATTAATCCATCAAACCAAACGAAAGTGAACATCCCCAGACATCAAGTGCAACAAAAATTGAAGGCCAAGTAGCAAAGACCACAAGTAATAAACAGCAATCAGTCGGGAAAACAATATTATCCACCGCACGCAGACCGATGTACAATATAATTCCATCCCCGCTAATTGAAAACCGACCATAAATAACGAAGATTGTAAATTAAACAGAGTAGAAAAAAAAACCGGCGTGTAACTCACCTTCGTGCATCAGGTGAGATTAGTTTGGACAGGTGTGAGAACAGGGCGAAGAGGGCACAGGTGAGTGAGGAAGTTAAAGGTAATCTGTTAAATGTTTCCTGAGAGAGAGAGAGAGAGAGAGAGAGAGAGATGAAGAAAGTAAAGAAAAAAGGGAAAGGAAAGGAAAGGAAAGAAAGAAAGGAAAAGAGAAGAGAAGAGAAGAGAAGAGAAAAATAGTGACCCCCAGCACACGTGTTCGAGGGGACAGGGAGGGGAGAGGAGAGAGTCAGGTTCCAGGCTCAGTCACACTCCTCCGATAACATCAGCACTCTTATCCCCGACACGTGGCCTATCACACGCCTCACGCCCCTCTTGCATTACCCTCCCCACGTGCTGCTCACCGCTGGCCTTTTTACCTTCTTTCACCTTCCCCTCAGAGCCGCTTCTGCCACGTGTCTCCCAGGTCGTCACTTTGTTGGCCATGATTAACAGGAGTGTGGATGACGTAATGTGTTGATGGGTTCGTGGTGTTGTGTGTTCGATGGGAGGTGGAGAAGGGGAAGGGGATGATAGAGAAGGTTGGGTGAAGTTAGAAGGGGATGATGGGAAGAGTGGGGAAGAAGGGGATGCGAATTTAGAGAAGAAAGGGGTGAGGTGAGAAGGGGATGAAGAGATAGAGAAGAAAGGTATGAGGTTAGAATTAAGGGGATGCTGGGAAGATAGAGATGGGAGATGAAGGGTATGGAGAGGTAGAGAAGAGAGGTATGAGGATTGTATGTGTGATGGATGCTGTGTAGGGGAAGGGAAATATTGTGTGTATATGAGAAGGGTGGCTTTTTTTGTGTGTGTGTTTGTGTGTGTGTGTGTGTGTGTGTGTGTTTGCATATACCGTGTGTAGTCCCAATGGCTTCTTGTGTTATAGTATATTTAAACAAAACCGACTAAAAGGATATAGTGGAAAACATATTAACTAGAAAAGAGATACACACAGATAAGTACATAGATAGACAGATAGATAAGAAGGGACGAAAATAAGAGACAGAGAAGGAAAAAGAGCAACATCACCTTCCGGGAAAAAAACTGCATCTTTTCCTCCTTTCCTTTATATTCTTTCCTTGTCATAATATCTGTCGTACTTTGTCTGTCTGTCTGTTTATCTCTTCCTATCTGTCTATCGATCTATCTATCTCTCGTGTGTGTGTGTGTGTGTGTGTGTGTGTGTGTGTGAGTGTGTGTGTCTGTGTGTGTGAACTTCATCTCTGACCCGACTCATACGATTTGTAATTACACCTCCTCCTCCTCCTCCTCCTCCTCCTCCTCTTCTTCTTCTTCTTCCTCCTCCTTCTCCTCTCCCACCTCCTCCTGCATGCTCCTCTTCTTCTTCTTCCTCCTCCTCCTCTTCTTCTTCTTCCTCCTTCTCCCCCTCCTCCGCTTGCACTTTTCACGTCCTCCCTTCCTAATACAGGTGGGCGGGAGGGAGGAGCACCTGGCCGGGCCCACTAAACGCACCTCTTCCTGTGTTACCTGGGAACGCGCTGCCTCCCTCGCCGGCGCTCTTTTTACGACCGTCGGGAAAGCATTAAACGCCCATGATGCCTTTCTCTTCTTGATTTCTTTTTATTATTATTTATCTCTATTTTTTTCTATTCTTTATTTATTTCTCATGATTTTGTCTTCACCTTTAAGTTATTTTTTTTCGTTTTTCTTCGTCTTTCTCCTAAATGCCCAAGACCCCTTTTTCTCCTTAATTTCTCTTTTTATTATTTATCTCTATTTTTCTCTCTTTCTTCCTTATTTGTTTCTCATGATTTTGTCTTCATCTTTAATTATGTCATTTTGTTTCATACTATTATTTGGCTTTCTCTTACTTTTCCTTCGGCTGTTTCTTACTTTTTTCTTTTTTCTTTACATTTTCCTTCACCCTAAGAGTAAATATACACACCTTAATTTTCTTCCTTGCTAAGTTTAGTGATTAAGAAAATTCGGGAAAACATTAACCAATTTTTTGCTCTCTGTGTTGAATATTTCCCCACTCATTTTATCTCGAGCTTTCTCCTTTGCATACCTTTAACGTAAGATACCTGGACACGCTCATTCATTACCTCTCCTTACCTGTGCCGTCTATATACGTGCATGGAACCAATAATTAGAGTTTCTTCATAATACTTTGGTTTCAGCTTTCGATCGGTCTCCATTTTTACACTTTTTACTTATACACAAACTACTTTCTCAATTCGTTCCCTCTCCAACTAACCTCATTTCTCTTTTTCTATATTTGCTCTCCTATCTTCTGGTGTGTGTTCTTTCTATGTATTCCTATGTATATGTAGCTTTAAGGTCGGTAATGTTACTTTTTGTCACCTCTCCTCACCTTTCCTCACCTTTCCTTTCACTCCATACACACACACACAACCCTCGAAACATAACGAAACTCCATAATCCAAATCTGAACGAACCCTGCTTTTTCTCACCTCTCATTTTTCCTCGCTATGGTGAGAGTCGTGGGTGGAGTCCCTCGGTGTAGGTGGATTCGAACCCTGATCTTTTCCTGCGACTAGGGTTCACAGGATGCCAAGCCCTTACTCGCCTCCTTATCAACCCTTGGACAGGAAAATTCGGGGGAGGACGCGAGGGCTGGGCGTGTTAACTAAGGGCGTGAACGTTTCTGCGTGATAGGAACGTGGGGAAAAAACGTTTGCAGCATCAGTACCTCTGGATAAATATTGTGATGCCTGAAGTGACGAGAGGGAGGGAACGTGAAGGGGTGATTGTGTCTACGTGAAGGGGAATGAAGAAAGAAAACGTTTGAGTGATAGGGACGCCGGGAAAAAACGTTTGAGCATCAGCACGTTTGTATAAATATTGTGATGCGGTAAATGACGAGTAGGAGGGAGCGCAGCGAGTCCCGGAAGTCCCGTGATAAATATGAGGAGCTGTGATGAGGCGCCAGGTATGTGCGTACAGGTGTGCTGCGAGGGTCCCACGGCGGGCAGGTAAGGGCGGGAGGATTGAGGAAGGAGAGAGCGAGAGATAGGAGGAGGAAAAAGAACGAGTTAAAGAAGAGTGGAGCGTTGAAGAGAGTAAGGATTTAAAACAGAAGCAAGGAATGAGAGTTAGAAAGAGGAAAAAGAGAGTTAGAGAAGGATGAAGTGTTTAAAAAGAGGGTTGAGGAAGGAGGGAGCGAGAGTTAGAAGGTAAAAGATTGAGTTAGAGAAAGGTGGAACGTTGAAGAGAGTAAGAATTTAAGAAGGAGACAGGAATGGGAGTTAGAAAGAGGAAATAGAGAGAGAGAAGGATGAAGTGTTTAAAAAGAGGGTTGAGGAAGGAGGGAACGAGAGTTAGGAGGAGGAAAAAGAACGAGTTAGAGAAGAGTGGAGCGTTGAAGAGAGTAAGGATTTAAGAAGGAAGCAAGGAATGACAGTTAGAAAGACGAAAAAGAGAAGAGAAGGATGAAGTGTTTAAAAAGAGGGTTGAGGAAGGAGGGAGCGAGAGTGGGAGGAGGAAAGAGAATGAGTTAGAGAAAGATGAAGAGTTACAGAAGGGGAGTTAAGATTAAGAAAGTAATGAGTTTGAATATAAATGACATGAATGAGCGGATACAGATAGGCGTGAAAAAGTAAAGAGGGTTGAAGAAGGATGGAGCGAGAGTTGGGAGGAGGAAAGAAAACAGGTTAGAGAAGGATGAAGACTTAGAGAAAGGGAATAAGATTAAGGAAGTAATGAGTGTGAATATAAATGACATGAATGAGCGGATACAGAGGATTGCCGTGAAAAACTAAAGATAGGAATAGCTGAAGATTGAAGAGATCACGTTGTAGAGAGGAAAATGGTAGAGACAAGTGAAGTGATGTAGGAATATTGGATTGGGAAAATGAGAAAGTATTATAATCGAAAAAAAAGAGAATGGGGAGGAAAAATGATAATGAAAAGAGTGAAAACAGTAAAGGCAGAAAATATAAGTATTACACCATTTTTTAAACAATTATTTTTATTCACTGACTTTCGATTTTATATTTTTTTCGTAATTCATATATTTGACGCTTACTAATGGGGACTTAAGTATTTAGTATTGGTATTCCCATCCATATGATCTCAATTTCATCCTTTTTTTTTTGTCTTTTGTTAATGTTGTGATTCTTATTTTCTTCTTTTCTTATGTCCTTCATCGCCCCGTTTCTCTCTCTCTCTCTCTCTCTCTCTCTCTCTCTCTCTCTCTCTCTCTCTCTCTCTCTCTCAACTCACGCACATGCTCCGCCCCATGCTCCTCTCTCCTCCTCTTCCCTCTCCCTCCCTCACACGTCACTCCGTCCATACTTTTACTCCTTCCCTTTCTCTCATGACTCCTCCCCCTGATAATACCCTCTTTAATTTCTTCAACTGTTCCTCCTCCTCCTCCTTCTCCCTCTCCTTCTCCTCTCCCTCCTTCCTTCCTCCATTTTTTTCATTTTTGTTTTTTGTTAATGTTTTTATTCTTCTTGTTCTTCCTCTTTCTCATCTTTGCTTCCTCTTTGTTTCGTAGTCTAGAGCACATCCTAAAGTCTCCACCATCCTTCTCCTTCCCTTCTCCCTCCTTCCTTTCTTTCCCCCTTCCCTTTTTCCTGCCATCCACCCTTCATCCCTTCTTTTTCTCCCTCTCTCCCTCCCTCCTTCCTCTTCTCCCTCCTTCCCCCTTATGTACACACTTGTTGCCATTTTTTTTTTTTAGTAACGATAGAAAAATCTTACATAAAAGTAATATTGCGCATCAAACGCCAAGTTCCCTCATTGAGCAATTAAGAGGAGGAAAAGAAGGAAGACAAAAAGCTAACTACAAGAAGGAGAAGAAGGAGGAGGAAGATGAAGTGGAGAAGTTGGAAGAAGAAAGGAAATACGAGGGGCAAGAATGATGAATAAAAGAGAATAAGAAAACAATAAAATAACAAATGGAAACGTACATCTTAACGAAAAGAGAGAGAGAGAGCGAGAGAGAGAAAAAAAGTAGCAGAAGAATGACCTCAGACGATGAAAAAAAAAACCAAAAGGAGAAAAAATGAAGCTGAAGAAACCAATCTTTGCCTCTTCTCCAACCCACCTCAGGCGCTACGTGTGGGCGGAGGAGGAGGAGGAAGAGTCATTAGCTTGTGTGGCCACGAATGACCCTGCCCGAGGTCTGACAGGCGGCACATGGCACTTTATTGATCACCTGAGAGGAGACCTGGCACTGCTACCTGGCCCGGGGGAGGAGGAGGAGGAGGAGGAGGGCAGTGGTGAAGAGGAAGGAGGGCAAGGAAGGTCAGGAGAGACATGAAAGGAAGAAAAGAGGAACATTGAGAGGAAGATCAGGAAACGAAAACGAAGGAAAAAAAGGAGATGGAGAAAGAAGAAGAGAGAGAGAGAGAGAGAGAGAGAGAGAGAGAGAGAGAGAGAGAGAGAGAGAGAGAGAGAGAGAGAGAGAGAAAGAAAAAGAAGAAACGAAGAAACTACAGCAGAAACATTTTAGAGAGAGAGAAACAGACAGACAGACAGACAGAGAATTGGATGCTAGGAGGCAGAGAGTCAGACAAGCCGAGACGGACAGACAGAAGGAAAAAAAAAGAGACAGACACTGACACGGAGAAGGTTCAAAGGGCAGCACGGTAACCCTTTTCTCGCTGGATACGTGAATTACATCTGCCCTTTGGAGACCCTCAATTACAGGGTCATTAGAGGAGCCTAACAACCGCATCGTTTGTCCCCCTGAGCGGCCCTCTCTCTCTCTCCTTCACCCCAACAAAAGGAGTGGCCGAGAAAAAGAGAAAAAGGGTAATTCCTGCTTTTGTCTCATTCCACTTCGGTTCCTTCGGTTTCACGAGAGGAAGAAGTCGAAAAAAAAATCCTCGTCCCACCTTTCACATCTTGTCAGGATGAGAAAGAGTGTAGGAGGAACAGAATCCAGTACTCTTGATATACATTTGGGTACTGTCCTTCTATGCTTTCCTCTTTACTTTTGTGTTATAGGAGAAATAAAACACAAGTTGCATATCAAGACATCCCTATCCACACTCCTAAGACATGCTAGAGAACACCAAATAAAGCAGAAAGTATTTAAAAACCGTCCATCGTTTCATTTCATATCAGCTTTTATAAGTGATGTTTCTTTCTCTAACATCTCTTTCTTCTCTTCCTCTTTCTTCCTTTCTTCCTACTATTTTCTTCTTCTTTTACTTCTACTATACAGATCACGAACACACCTGGAAACTGTTTTGAGCCTCAGTTCACATCCATTTAGAAGGAAGGGAAAAGAAAAGGAAAACAAGACCTCATTTCGTGTGGAGTCCATACCTCGGAGCTGCCCCACGCAACCCTCGGACATTCCCCCACGCCAGTCCAAGGGGAAAAAAGGGGAGGATGACCACAAAAGGCGCTGGCCAGATATCGAAACAGCGCCACGCAAACCAGTGATACCTGAAGAATTCCTGGCGAGACCGATTGCCAAATGATGGATGAAAGCCGCGATGCAAAGGCGCACGCAAGCAGGGAAATGAATGATAAAGAACTTGAATAAAAAACTGAGTACGAAAAGGAAGACAGACCCAAGGAAAGAAGGAATATGGAAACTAAATCTATCATGAAATTATTTGAAGTTGATAATCACTTGAAAACCTACGAAATACGAAAGAAAGATTAGCTAAAGGGAGTTAATTATGAAAGGAAGGGAGGTGGAGAAGAAGAAGAAGAAGTTAACAGAGAAGCAGGAAGAGAAGTGGAGAAGAAAAAAGGAAAGGAAAAGAAAGAAGAGTAGATAGTTAAATATGAAAGGAAGAGGAGAAGAAGAAGAAGGAAAAAGAGAAGTAGGAAAAGAAGACAAAGGATGGAAGAGAAGTGGAGAAGAAAAATAGGAGAAGGAAAAGAAAGAAGAGTAGGTAGTTAAATATGAAAGGAAGAGAAGAGGAGAAGGAAACAGAAGCAGGAAAAGAGGACAAAGAAGAAAGAAAAGTAGAGAAGGAAAAGAAGGAAAATAAAGAAAGAGTAGGTAGTTAAACATTGCCAGACATGAGAGCAACAAAGAAACACAAATAGAAGAAAAAACAAGAAAAAAAAACACAAATACAAAATAATAAAACATAAGAACAACACTGAAAAAAAAAATACGAGAAAAGCAACGAAAAAAAAAACATAAGCAGATGAAAACACACACAAATAAAAAGTCAATAAGCTGAAAAGTAACGAATTAGAAAAAGCAATCGCTCATAAAACAGAGGAAAGAAGGGAGGGAACACCGCGTAGAGGTATTAGTAAGTCTGCTCACCCATCAATCACTTAATTAATGCCCGCAGGTGTGGAGATGCAGCCGGGAGATAGCGCCAAGGTAATCTGGACCCGAAATAGATGGAGGGGAAATTGCCTTTGTCCGAATAGATAAAGACCAACAGGTATATTGATAAGCGTGTACAGGTGATAGCGATAAGGGGAGAGAGGGAAGGGTGGAGAGGTTAGGGGTGAAGGGAAGGGGAGGGTGGAGAGATAAGGGGTGAAGGGGAGGGAGGGATGGAAGGGTGGAGAGGAAGGAAGGGTGGAGAGAGAGAGAGAGAGAGAGAGAGAGAGAGAGAGAGAGAGACGACAAGAAAACATAAGGAAAGAAAAACGAAGGAAAAGAAAGACAAAAAAAGAAGAAAAGTGAGAAAAAAAAAGATTACTTAGAAAATTAGAATAAGAAAACAAACAAACAGAGAGAGAGAGAGAGAGCACAGGTAAGGCCAAGACTCACCTGTCCGACACCCACAAATTAGTGTGTCGTGAGAACTGAGGGTGTGATGCGGCGACCTGATTGGACCACAGAATTCCTCCTCCTTCCTTCTCCTTCTCATCCTCTTTCTCCTCCTCTTCTCCTCTTCTCCTCCTCCTCCCCGCTGACCAGATGCTTCATAGGCCTCTTTGGTGAATTTATTAGGCCAATACTTTCCGACACGAAGGTTTGACGCGCTCTGTTATTGCCGGGTGAAAGGTATGAAGGCGGGGAATGTATTTACGAACTCCCGGCTTCAGCGAGGAGGAGCTTATCTTCGTATTAGGGAGGTTATGTGTTGGGGTGTGGCTGTGTTTTCTTCTTATTCTGTTGTTATGTTTTTTTACTTGGCTTTTTAATTGATTTTGGGGGGAGGGATGAAAGAGAACACCATTTTGTGACTATGGTTGATTTTTTTTTCTTTTACGGCAGAGGAGACAGTGTAAGGGCGTAAAAAAATAATAATAATGAAAAAAAAAACGCTACTTACTGCTCCTGAATAGAGTAGAGTGGCCAAAAAGAGAACTCAATTTCGAGAGGAAAGGTGTCCTGAATGTGACGAAGATGGCTGGAAAGAAAATACAGAGAGATTGAAATAAAGAAAAATTAAACAATAAAGAATTCTCAGACCTTAAAGTACAGTCGTGAAAGAGAAAATTATGAAGGAAATGAAAAAAACAGATCAAGACTTCGAAGAGTAAAAAGTACAGTCGTGAAAGAGAAAACGATGAAAGAAATGAAAAACAGATCAAGACTTCGAAGAGTAAAAAGTACAGTCGTGAAAGAGAAAACGATGAAAGAAATGAAAAACAGATCAAGACTTCGAAGAGTAAAAAGTACAGTCGTGAAAGAGAAAATATTGAAAGAAATGAAAAACAGATCAAGAATTCGAAGAGTAAAAAGTACAGTCGTGAAAGAGAAAATATTGAAAGAAATGAAAAACAGATCAAGAATTCGAAGAGTAAAAAGTACAGTCGTGAAAGAGAAAATATTGAAAGAAATGAAAAACAGATCAAGAATTCGAAGAGTAAAAAGTACAGTCGTGAGAAAGAAAATATTGAAAGAAATGAAAAACAGATCAAGAACTCGAAGCGTAAAAAGTACAGTCATGAAAGAAAAAAATATGAAAGAAATGAAAAACAGATCAAGAATTCAAAGAGTAAAGAGTACAAATATAAAGGAGTGATTCTTCTTATACCGTCAACAAAGGAGCATCAGCGGCCTCGTGCACGTGAGCTTCTGCAGGGGTGTCCTAGCGTCCGGGGAGCCTCTTCGCCGCGCCAGGAGTGATGTCCGCCGCGTCAGGAGACAAATGCCCCGGCGTCACTTGTGAATGCCCTTAGATGTATGATACGTCAGTCCGCCCTTAACTACCCCTCTTGTGAGCCCGTCCTTCTATGCGCCTCTTTCTGCCCTCTTCTTTTTTTTTTTCTCTCTCTCTCTCTCCCTTCCCTATGTCCTTCTTTCCCTCTCCCTCCCTCTTCTCTTCTTTATCATTATTTTCTTTTTGGTTGTGTTGTTTTGTGATTCGTTTCTCATTGCGTGTTTTTTTTTTCCTCATTCTTTCGTTATGATTTTCTTTTTTTGTTAATTTCTTTTGTCTTATGTGTGTTATCCATCCTCTCCCCATTTCTATCTTCTCATTCATCATTCTAATTATCCTTTATCTTCGTTTCTTAATATTTCTTTCATTTTCTTTCCCTTCCTCCTTTTCCGTCATCTATTCCTCCTCCTCCTCCTCCGTTTCTTCACTTTCATCTTTTCTCTCATTCATTACGTGTTTCTTCTCCACCTCTCACTGCTCATCCTTCCCTTAATCATGTACATAATTTTTTACATATTTCTCCTTGTCTTTATTCTCGTCACTCTCCTCTTCCTCCTCCTCCTCCTCCTTCATTTCGTCATCCTCCTCCGTCTTTCTTTTTTCCGCCTCTTCCTACACTTCCTCATCTTAATTCTTGTATATCTTCTCGTCTTTATTCTCCCCGCTCTCCTCCTCCTCCTCCTCCTCCTCCTCCTCCTCCTTCATTTCGTCTTTCTTCTCCTCCACCTTCTCCACTTCCTCCTCTTAATCCTCCTTCTCTACTCTTCCGTTCATCTCGTATATCTCCACGTCTTTCTTCTCCTCGCTCACCTCCTCCTCCTCCTCTGTTTCCTTATCCTCCTTGACAAGCTGAAAATGTACACGCTCAAGTCGGACGCAAAATATAATGAGCAGTAGAAACTCGGCTTTGGCCCCGAGCGAAAATTAAGAGCCATCATATTATAACCTCCCCCGTGTTATTTTTGGCCAGCACTTCGCTACCCGAACCACGGCGTTGAACTGACTTAATTCCTGTTTATCAGAGGGAGAAATCTTGCTTGTTAGATAAGATTGACGCTCGATAACGTTTGGTAATCATTTGAGTTTACGACTGGTGAAGATGTTACTTACATATTACTTAAGAATTCATTGTTTCCCCCGTATATGAAATTAGTTCCGGAAGGGTTAATGCAGAGATAGGTAATTTTAACGATAAACTTATACATCAGAAGCAACTAGTAGTAAAAAACGCGTGTAAACAAAAAACCCGTGCAATTAAAACTTACTCAACAACAGCCATTTATATATAATTGCCTCGCGTTGTGACTTAGTGTCGAAAATAAATAAATATATAAAAGAGTTTTTTGTTATCAATATTAATCTAGCGTTTTTCAGGCGTGGGTTGAATTAGAGAGAAGTGAATGTGTATGAAAACTAATGTGGCGAAGCAAGGAGCTAAAAAACGTGTTAGGTGTGTTTAAGATGAAATTTGAACACACGAGAGAGAGAGAGAGAGAGAGAGAGAGAGAGAGAGAGAGAGAGAGAGATAAACATGTTACTTGTGTTTATGATGAAAATTATTACCCTGGAGAGAGACAGATAGATAGATACACGATAGATAGACAGAGAGAGAGAGAGAGAGAGAGGCCGCCCAAGGGTTGTATCTAGATTCTCTCCAGGTATCTCAGAACAGGTGCCCAAAGAACAATGTGCAAGATTAATGAGAGAGAGAGAGAGAGAGAGAGAAGAAACAGACAAATTGACAGACAGACAGACAGACAAACATTTATTTCCTCCTACTATCAACTTTCTTCACTTCTCTCACTTCCCCTCAACCTTCTATCTTATTTTCCTTTATCTCTTTCCTTCATCACCTTTTCCCTACTTCCCATCCGTATATTTCTCAGTCTTCCTCATTCTTTACCAGTCTTTATATATTTCTACCTTTATCAATATTCTTCGTCCCTATTTTTCTTTATCCTCCTTCCCATGTTCCGTTCTTCTAAGTCCTTTTTTCCGTTTTGCTGTGTTTCCTGTCAATGGTTTTTTTTCTTCACTGTTATGTTCTGTTGTCATATTTTCTTTCTTGTTCTCTTTTTCCTTCTTTTCATTCTCATTTTCTTACGTTTAACTTTTTTTCCCCGTATCATCCTTTCCCTTTTCCTTTCTTCTAAGTCCTTTTTTCCGTTTGGTTGTGTTTCCTGTCAATGTTTTTTTTCTTCTCTATTTTGTTTTGTTTTCATATTTTCTTTCTTGTTCTCTTTTTCCTTCTTTTCATTCTCATTTTCTTACGTTTAACTTTTTTTCCCCGTATCCTGCTTTCTCTTTTCCTTTCGTTCTCACTATCACGATTCCTTCCCTGTTCTTCACCTCTATCCTTGTTATTTTCTCTTATTTTTTCTTTATCTTCTATCTTTTATTCCCCATCTTTATTCCTCTTTATTCCCCTTCTTTATCGTGTACCCTCATTCCGAACCCTTCCTCCTTACTTTCCTTTTTTCTCCCTTCCGTCCTCATCTTCATCCTTCATTTCTAAGCTCCTCCCCCAATCTCCCTATCTCCCTTCCTTTCTTCCCCTTCCCCTCCCCTTCCTTTCCTCCCCGTTCGCTCACCGTTCTTAATTTGCATACTCAGGTAAGCCTCACATTAATTAGGAAAAACAATTATACCTGGACCTCTATTGGACTTGAGGAGACCGAAATGTGTGTGTGTGTGTGTGTATTCCAAGACTTTCATCTCCTCCCTTCTCCTCTTGTTACCATTCTCGTCCCCAACCGGTTTTCTTCATGTTTATTTTCTTGCGTGTTCATTTGTTTTAATTGTCGTCATTGTTGTTATATTTGTTTTGTTTTCTCTATGTTACCAGTTATTATTTTTTGTTATATTTTTTTACTTCTAAATTCTGCCATATAGCACTCCTTTTTTTTTCTCAATCATATTTCAGCACTCGTTTTTTTTCTGTATTTTACCACTTTTTATGTTCACTTTTATTTTGCCATTTATTTTCTCTTTAAATAGAATTCCTTGTTTTATATACTCAGTCGTGGTTCACCATTCTTACATATATTTTACCATTTTTTGCTCTTTATAATTTATCTCTTATTTTCTTCCCTGATTTTTCACCATGAGTAGTTACTGTTATACCCTTTAATAAATCCATACATCCTTTTAGTACAATTATTCCTCCTATATTATCTTTCATTACATAAGTGACGTCCATAGCTTCTGCCTCTTCCTAATAATAATCGCTTCCTTTACCATACTTATTAGATGTTATTATGTTGATTCAATTGTAATATTTTGTTCTTTCTTTTCTATAATTATTTCACCGATTTTCATCTCACTTTTTTCTCCTCCTTAGCATTTCTTCTTCATAACTCTTTTCTTCGATATTCCTTACTTGTCTTCCCTTCACGTCTATTCCTTATTAGCTCACCTGTTTCATTTTCCTCCTCCCTTTATCTTCATTTTTATTGCCTTCCGTTTTCTGCTTCCCGTCTGCCATTATATTCCTTCTTTATCACCTCGTCCAGCGCCTCCTTCCCCTCCGCGCCAAACAAGGCTGATCGACTACTTATCTTTATAGCCTCAAACCGGAGTAAGTTATGCAACCCCAATAAATACCAGACCGGCTCTACAGACACTTTTTTCACCTATTATCTTTCACTTAACTTCTGCCCCTATTTTCATCACGTACTACACCTTTTTGTCACTCTTTTCTTCCATTATATATCACCTGTAAATTACGGTTTCTGTTTTTTTTTATATATACATTTATCACTTCCCTGTATGTTCCGTTACTTTCATTCTTGACTCTCCTATTGACATTCGTTGAGTCTTTATCTTTACTATTTTCCTATTTTGTGTAGTCAAGGCTCCGACACACTGTTAATCCCAATTCCTTTCTTTTATACTCACAAAACCATTAACCTCCGTCTTACCTTTTCCTTTCGTCTCTTCACTCCCCTCTTCTCTTAGGTCAGTGGGCGTTTAAGATCCAGCACACTGACAACCGACCGTTTATTCAGTACTCATAAGCCCCTCTCTTACCCCTTTTCACTCACCTCCGTCCTACCGTTCCCTTACCTTTCCCCTTCTCTTCCCGTGGGTCAAGGGACGGTCGGTAAGGCTCCAACACAGACTTAACCTCACGACACACGACACAATAATTACACAACTCGGCGGCTCATCAGTCTCGCCAAAGGTTCATTTCAAGGTGATTCATTGCAGCGATCGGGAAGTCACGATAGCTGCGCCTCACCTGTGCCCCGACGATCCCTCTCCCGCACAGGTGAAAAAGGCGTGCAATTAAGGAACAGTGAGGTAGTAATGGTGGCCCTGCGAGGCATCAGCTGGTTCATCTTGTACCACCTGACCGCCGCTGGTGTGGGCGACGTGGGCGAAGAAAGTGATGGCTAGGAAGGGTTTTGTTTCGTGTGTGTGGTCGTGGGCTTAAAGGGACCCAGAGAAACGTTTTGAGAGGTTTTGTTTCCCGCTGAATCGTGATGCTGGGAAACTAAATTAAATGAAACTTGATAAATGAATGTCTCGAGTTTGCACGACAAAATGACAGTGGCAGAAAGTAGTAGTAGTAGTAGTAGTAGTAGTAGTAGTAGTAGTAGTAGCATACATATCTTACCTCATACCAGAATTATATAATATCTCACTCATTCATCAGTTTACTCATTCACCTTTCCCTTTCTCGTTTCAATTCTCTTCCTCTTCCTCCTCCTCCTCCTCCTCCTCTTCCTCCACGTTTGATTCAAGGATTTCGACCATTGTGAATTTTCCGCTTAATTAGAGAAGCTTGTTGAGCCGGCGTACTTCAAGGCTCTCCCTCGCCGACCCTCTTGTTTGTCGCCTCCTCCTCCTCCTCCTCCTCGTCCTCCTCTGTTTTGTTCTCTTCTCACGCTTATTTTCTGCCTTCTTTATTAATTACGTTTTCTTAATATTTTCCATTGTGTGTTTTTTGTTTGTTAAGTAATTGATGGTTTTGATTGTGATTGGTTTTTTTATGATGTGTTGATTTTTGGTGGTTTTTATCGTGGTTTTGGAATGGGTGACCCTCGTTTTGGTACTAATTCTGTCTGTCTTTGTCTGTCTGTCTGTCTGTCTCTCCTGCTCTCTTCCTCTCTCCCTCTCTCTCTCTCGCTCTACTCCATTCTCTCACATTCTATCAAATTTCATAAAATCCCAACCATTAACAAGATTATCCCAGAAGTGTAAGTGAATCCCGGATAAACCTCACCCTCCCCCCTCCTTCCCCTCCTCCCCCACCCACCCCCTTCACCCACGCCCCACACGTGTCGACTTCCTGCCGGCACGCCCCAGCACGTGGCCCTCTGAGGACGCTGAAGGCCCGTCTGAAAGGATCTGTGAGACGTGTGTGTTAGGAGCCATCACGAGGAGGAGCTGCTTTAGTGTGTGAGGGGGAGGGGGAGGGAGAGGAGGTGGGAGTGTGTGTGTGTGTGTGTGTG
Organism: Eriocheir sinensis; assembly: GCF_024679095.1. Taxonomy (NCBI): domain Eukaryota; kingdom Metazoa; phylum Arthropoda; class Malacostraca; order Decapoda; family Varunidae; genus Eriocheir; species Eriocheir sinensis. The sequence continues at coordinate 22,972,355 of NC_066515.1, forward strand.
TGTGTGTGTGTGTGTAGTAAATGTATGTAAGTTATATGAGTTACTTTACTTGTTTCCCTTTTTGTATCTTTCTATCTCTATCTACCTATCTATCTATCTATCTCCCTCTCTTACGCTTTTTCTATTATATGATTTTATTTCCTTTTATCAATATATTTATCGTTTATCATCACGAATTTATTGAACGAGGTGCAATATATCGATTTTTTTACCCATCATTGTATGTGTGTGTGTGTGTGTGTGTGTGTGTGTGTGTGTGTGAGCCGCCCCGCCCCCCCGCCGGCCGCAGCAGGAGCCCCGTACTCCCGCCGTCCCCTCGGAGGCGCCGCGACCCTTGGCACGGCCCGGAACAATGATCGCTGGACGTCCGTGAATGGAGGAGGAAAGGAGAGAAAAGGGGAGTGAAGGAGAGACGGAGGAACAGTGGGAGGGCGGGTGGCGGGAGGAATAGAAGGCGAGAGGCGGGGTGGGAGGGTCTGAGAGCAGAGTGTTTTTCTGCTCAATTATCCTCATTAAGGTATTGATCAGGGGCGAGGGAGGCGACGCCGCTCGTGGGAGGAAGAGGTGACTCCGGGTAAACAAACCTCCGCCACACACAGGCACGGAAGGTGTGGCGCAGGTAGTTTCTCTGTGATTAACGAACATTACTGTGCTACAAGACGAATTTGATGACCTAGGTGCAACACTGATGCATATACTGACAACTCCAACATACTTAAAATAATGCATATCTGTGATTATATATACACCCAGATTGCATAAGTTCCTCTGTACCTGTGTAGAAGGCAAGCAGAAGTGATGATGACGTACAGGTAACATCTACAAAGCCGCAGGTGATGGCTAAAGTAATACACAGGTGGTGGTTTTATACGCTCAGGTGGTTCCGCATTCCTCAGGTGTGTTCACGTGTGTCGAGTCGTGAGGCTAATGTATGATTCAAGGTAATTTTGAGACTTAAGTGAAATGGATAAAAATGTGAAGGTTATTATGTTTCATTTTAGATTTGTTTGTTTTTGTTTTGTTTTGAGTTGATGTAAATGCGGTTTCTGTGAAGGCCTTGTATGTTATTTTATTCATTTGTTTTTCACAGAATTAATCTTTTTGTCGTTTTGTTACGTAAAGGAGATGAAATTTGTTTTTTGTTTTATTATTTTGCTTATGAACACACACACACACACACACACACACACACACACACACACACAGATTAACACCACGCGAAGCAGAAAATACACACGACTTGAGTATAATTTGTCATTTCCGTCGATCGGTAGTACAAGACCCTCCTCCTCCTCCTCCTCCTCCTCCTCTTCTTCCTCTTCCACCTCCTCCTCTTTCTCTTCTTTTCCAGAGTCCTTTTTCCATTTCTTCCCCATCATCTTCCTCTTTCCCCTCCTTCTCTTCCTCCTCATCCTTTCTTCCGCTTCCTCTTCTTTCCAAAACCTTCATGACAACTTTTCCTCTTCCCCTTCCTTCTCATTTCCCTCTTCCTCTTCCTCTTTCTCCTGATCATTTGCAGGGACAAACGGTGACGGACGGACGAAAGGGGAAAGAAAACGAGAAGAGGGGACGGCAGGGGTAGGAAGGAGGAAAGTTCTCGCGGTACAAAAAGACCAAAGGATAACCCATTTCATTTAGCCTCCGTCTCCCCTCGTCGCTTGTGTATCTTTGGGCTTCCGTTGGGCCGGCATTGGAGGGCATTGGAGGGGCCTCTTGAGTCTTAATGGGGCGTGAGGGAAGCGCGGGGCTCACGTGGGAACTGAGGGAGGGTGGGAGGGCGGGACGGAGGGAGAGAGCAAGGGCGGGTGAGTCTGGTATTGGTGGGATGGAAGGGATGGTGTGATGGTGTTGTTTTTAAGGTTTTGTTTGCGTTCTGCTGTGGTTTGGTTGTTTTGTGGTGTTTGTTTTGATGTGGTTTGAGTTTTTTTTCTGTTTTGATTTGTTGTGTTTGTATGTTAGATGTTTTCATGTCTGTTTGTCTGCCTGTCTGTTTGTCTCTCTCTAACAGCCATTGGTCGTTTTGCAGTGCTTTGTATGATTTTCTTATGTTTAGTTTGTTTTTGTATTTGTTTTAAGATGTGTTTCTATGTCTTTTTACCTGTATTTTTCTGTATGTTTTAGTTTCATACTACTACTACTACTACTACTACTACTACTACTACTGCTACCGCTACCATTACCACCACTACTATACTACCACTACTACTACTACTACTACTACTACACTTCTGCTACTACTACTATTACTCTTACTACTACTACTACTACTACTACTACTACTACTACTACTACTACTGCTACTTCTGCTACCGCTGCCACTACCATGTTCGTAATAATGCGTCCTCATCTGCTCTTTTTGCCCCTAACAGCCATTTCAAAACCCGCAGCCTCCTCTTTTTCCTGCTCATAAAACAGAATGAACAGACAAACGCCACCACTACTGCGTTTGCGGGAATAAATAAAAGGAATTATGATCTGCCGCTGCGGCCTTGAAAAACAGCGAAAAAAAAAGGGGGGTTATTACGCTATTTTTCAAGCCGTGTTATTGCGTCTCATTTTTATTTTTTTATCGCTCGTGTTGTGTCGGGATCTATTTTTCATTTATTTTGTCATTTTTTCCGAACATTTCCACCTCATCCACGGCGCTAAAGGTTTATGTGTAGGGGGGAAGGGGAGAGTGTGTGTGTGTGTGTATGTGTGTGTGTGTGTGTGTGTGTGTTGATCAAAGTGAAGCATATGTTTTGAATCTTACTCACATTAGGTTGATTGTGACCTTAAGAAGCGAATAGTTCACTTGTCTACTGAAACGTAACATAACAAAAAGTCACCTTCCTGTTTTTGTGTCCAAGATGATTGTATGTTTTGCTTCGCTGTAAACGGAATCATATTATAAGAACATAACGTCTCGCTTAATTTTATGACTTCATCGCGGTTCTATTATCCAGATTAAAACACTGGGCTTGTTATTTTGAACTTGAACCCATTGTGAGGACTCGGCTCTTGAGACTCCGCGGAAGGATCAAGGTCAGCGAAGGACATTTGTCTTTAACCTCTTGACTGCGGATTTCGTACAAGAGGACCTCACCAAGCTACAGGAATGGAACAAAAAAGTGGCTGCTACAATTCACTAAAGAAAAATGTAGTCCTGCACTTTGGGAGGGGATATCCAGCACACCAATACCACATGGGAATCACTCCACTATTCACCACAGAGGCAGAGAAAACCCTTGGAATATAATATGTTACCATGCTACCAGTAAAAGCCAAATAATATGTTACCAGGCTACCAGTAAAAGCCAAATAATATGTTACCAGGCTACCAGTAAAAGCCAAATAATATGATACCAGGCTACCAGTAAAAGCCAAATAATATGATACCATGCTACCAGTAAAAGCCAAATAATATGTTACCATGCTACCAGTAAAAGCCAAATAATATGTTACCAGGCTACCAGTAAAAGCCAAATAATATGTTACCAGGCTACCAGTAAAAGCCAAATAATATGTTACCAGGCTACCAGTAAAAGCCAAATAATATGTTACCAGGCTACCAGTAAAAGCCAAATAATATGTTACCAGGCTACCAGTAAAAGCCAAATAATATGTTACCAGGCTACCAGTAAAAGCCAAATAATATGTTACCAGGCTACCAGTAAAAGCCAAATAATATGTTACCAGGCTACCAGTAAAAGCCAAATAATATGTTACCAGGCTACCAGTAAAAGCCAAATAATATGTTACCAGGCTACCAGTAAAAGACAAATAATATGATACCATGCTACCAGTAAAAGCCAAATAATATGTTACCAGGCTACCAGTAAAAGCCAAATCCGTGCCAATCGCAGCGGGCGGGTTAAACTTGAAGTCGGTTAGAGAACATTACGTGTCCCGCCGCCTCAGAACTCCGTGCCGATGCTGCGTTCAAGGTCTTTTCGGGTGACATTTTGCTTTGATCCCAGTAGAAAAATTGGTTAATGTTTTGCTCCATTTTTAAAGCTGTTTGGTGATGCTGCGCTGAAGAATTTCTCGTAATATCACTGTAAACTGTAAACAATATAAACTTTTGCAACTTTACCTTGGATGAATCACGAGTTAAAAAGCTTAATAAAAATAGTACACTTCATTCCAATTATAACACTACATCCTTGCATTAAAAGATAAATCCCACTAGAACATTTTCCTTACCTTCTGAAACTTTACCTTGATTGCTTCGCTGTTAAGATAAAAGCATAAGAACACAATATTTTTCTTAACTTTTAAAACTATATTACTGCATCCAAGGACACATTAGGATAACACACATCACTGCACTTCAATACGTGACTGTACCGCGCTCAAGGACACGCCTCACCTGTGCCTCGCCCCTCTCCACCTGGCGGCTCACGAGACACATAAACAAGGATCTCATTACGGCTCCCAGGTGTTACGAGGCGCCCAGCCATGTCAGGTAGAAGGTGTATGTCATGGTGTTTCAAAAAAAGGGAATCGAGAACACTGAATCACTGGTTTGTATTGGAATGAACGTCCCTGATGCAGAATAAAGGTCAGGGTTCATGCTTAAGTTGACGTCTGCTTGTGTGTGTGTGTCTTGTTTTTGTTTTTGTTTTTTGCATGTGTTTTTATTCGGGGTGATGTACAAGTGGAGTGTATTGGTGTGTGTGTGTGTGTGTGTGTGCGTGTGCGTGTGTCTCGTCCTTGCTCTGTGGTATGCGAAACTGCTGTTCATTCTTATAATTGTCATTCTAAGGTATTGTTTCGAGCGATTTATTTTCTTACGTTTATGGAAATTCTCGTCTGCATTACACACATTATCGTACGTCCATTTTGCTCCGTTTAATTACACGTTTCCATTGTATCATTACGACCACTGTTAATTATTTGTATTTTCCTCTATATTTCTTACTGCCTAACCGCACGCCAACAACCAACTCACCACAATTTTTCCCTCCACACAAAATCTTTTCCACTCATGCGATTTTGCTATTTTTCTTCATCCGTACAGTTAACCTTTTTCCAAGCGATCAATCTCTCCCCTAATTACTCACTTTCCTTCCAACCTGCCCCTCTTCCCTACCTGGCTCGCGGCGCCCCACCCATCACCTGCCAGTTAATCAGCCGTCTCACCTTACCATCTGTCCACCTGGCTGCTTGTGCTCCGATTTTTGAGTCCACGCGCACCTGTACCACCTGTTTACCTTTGCCTTTTATCCTGCGTTCTTCAACATCCTCCTCCTCCTCCTTCTCTTCATCATCATCCTCGTCGTCATCTTCATTATCTGCTTTGTATCCTTTAGTCTCTTTCTCCTTTTCTTCCTCTTCTTATATTTTTCTGTCTCATTTTTCCTCCTACTTCGTATCCTTCAGTTCCTTTTTCCTCCTCCTCCTTCTCCCTTTTCTGTATCCTTCAATCTCTTTCTCCTCCTCCCTCTCTCGTATCCTCTAGTTTCCTTTTTCGTTCGCTTCCTTCTCTTAATGATCTTGCATCCTTTAATTTCATCTCCTCCTCCTCCTCCTCCTCCTCATTTTCCTCTTCCGATTACTCCTCTACCGGTTCTCTTTACTCCTCTCCCTATTTTCCTCCATCTTTTCTTCATCCTCATCATCGTCATCACCATTAGCTCTTATCCTTTCAACATTTCCCCCAGTTGCTTCCTCCCAACCCTCCCTCTCCTCCCTCCCTCTCTCCCTTACTCTTCGTTAACAAGGAGGAGAGTTCGGTCATCACTCTCCATTAATTGCGGTCATCAGGTCGCCTCACCTTAATTAAGCAGGTGAGGAGCAGCGCGGGGACGCCTCACGAAGCGGCCCATAAAGTAGTGCTGATGGAATGATTAGCCCGGCGCTCTCTTGACCCAGCCCGCGAGGTCACGCCGGGAAGGTCACGCCGGGGAATTACTGTCATTAACTCGGCAGGATTTATATTTATTTTGCTTCCAGTTTTATTTTTTTGTTGCTGTTGTTGTTGTTGTATGCTTTGCGATATTTTTGTCTGTCGTTAGGGCTTCTTTTTCTTTCTGATTTTAATTGTTTTTTCTTTGTTCTGCTTCTAATAGTTTGTTGTTCTTTTTCGCCCAACTATTAATGATTTTTTTTCTTTCTGCTTGTCATGTTTTTAATTCGTTCTGCTTTTAATGTTTTCTTCTTTCCGCTTTTAATGGTTTGTTGTTCTTCATTTTCTGCCTTTAATAGTTTGTTCCTTTTTCTGCTCTCAATAGTTTCATGGCTTTTTTTTATTTGGAATTGTCTAGATATTGTTTTGACATATTGTGTGTACTTACGAACTATTAATCATGCTCTTTTTGTTCGTTGTATTGTTTTGCATTGCCTCTGTATTCCATCAATGACATGTTTTGTTTTTATAAGTTAACCAGTTCTGTCAGATTATTTGTAGTTTATTTTGATTCCCATGTTACATTCTTCAACAAAACTAACTCCTTTTTCCTTTTTATATTTCCAGGTGCTCAAGTTCGGCGAGGGGTGAGTGTTGAACCTATATTTACTGCTCTATTTTCTCTTAAACTCACTAAAGATTTTTATCCTCATATTCGTTTTGGGGATTACAGATTTCAACCGTAAATGATAACCTCAAATTAGTCCTACGGTTTTATTTTTGTCAAGAAATTCTTCGCAAAATGGTTAACAATATAAAAGGTTTCGGCAAATCAATCACTCAACATTTTCCGCCACGCTGGTCCAGAAAGCGAAGGAAAAAAATGTTCCCACGCCGCCGAGGCATCAGCTGGCGGCCCGCGTGACTACCTGGCTGCTTGTCGTGCCTTGAATCACCTGGCTACCTGCTGGCCTTTCACCTATCCTGGCTACCTGTCGGGATGCTGCTTGATTGGATACCTTTCGGGCTGCTGCATTACCTGGTTAAATGTCGGGTTGTTGCATAACCTGGCTACCTGCACTTCTTGGTTACCTGTCGTGTTGGAATTTACCTGGCTACCTCTCGGCCTACTGTAATACCCGGCTTCATATCTGTGTTTTTTTTTCATTACCTGGCTAATTACGTGGCTCTCAGTCGGGCTTTTTACGTAACTTACCTTCGTGTCGGATTGCTTCATTACTTAACTACTTGTCAGTCTTATTTACCATACGAGTACCTGTCTGACTTGTACTTTTCTTCTACCTGTCGGAATTTTACCTGAGACCTTGCTACCTGTCACGCCTAAAGTTACCTAAGTACTTATTGAGCTCTAAGTTACCTAGATTCTTATTGGGCTTAGGTGTTTTTTGGTTCCACGTTGAACTTAAGCTACCTTGCTACCTGTCTAGTTACCTGTCGGGCTGCCGTGCTACTTTCCTACCTTTCTGGCTTCTAGGTCATCTGGTCATCTTTCGGGCCTCCAATATATGAATGGTTTGTGACTCCCTCTCAGCATCCGCCGCTGCACGCCTCCACTCCAACAGCCTGCGGAGAGAGTGACTCAGAGGAACTCACTCTCTCTCTCTCTCTCTCACCCCTCTCTCTCTCTCTCTCTCTCTCTCTCTCTCTCTCTCTCTCTCTCTCTCTCTCTCTCTCTCTCTCTCTCTCTCTCTCTCTCTCTCTCTCTCTCTCTCTCTCTCTCTCTCTCTCTCTCTCTCTCTCTCTCTCTCTCTCTCTCTCTCTCTCTCTCTCTCTCTCTCTCTCTCCACCCATCCACCTGGAATCTCCATTTTCACTTCCATTTTTCTCTCGTTCATTTTTTTTCCTCTTCCATTCAAACATTTTTTTCCAGCCCACAACTCCTTTATTTTAAGAACAGAGTCTGCAAAGGCCGGGCTTACACAGGGCAGCTCTTGTAATCCTAACACTACATACCACCACCTATCCTCCCAATCCATGAATTTAACTAAACATTTCCTGAAGGCATCTATCTGTTGTTAATCCAGTTGTTGTATATGTCTTTGTTTTATCCGAATTTTTCCAAGAAATTCATTAATACGTGACCTACCCGGTTCTCTTCCTCTCATAATCCTATTTGTATCACCCTAATTAAAGCTCTTCAGTCATTCATAAATTTCAATCAAGTTCCCTCACTTCCTCCCGTTATATTAACTAATGCGGAAATATTTTAAATCATATTCTAAAATAACTTCAATAATTGTCATCGATCAAATTCATCAGGATATTTATTTTTATTTTCGTCACTCATTTTTTTTTCTTCACTCTTTCCATGTACTTTATTTTCTGTCTGCATTCTGGTCTCTCTGGTTTCCATTTTCTTTTTCATTCCCTTTTTCTCCTTCGTAACTAACCCCTTTCCCTTTATTCTTGGTTCTCATTACCCTCCTCATCTTTAGTCTAATCGTCATCATTATCATTTTTTTTCTCTCACGTTACTCTCCACTTTCCCTTTTCTTTATTTTTTTTTTTTGCCCTCTCACCTCCTTTGTCTGCCTTTCATCACCCTCATCACCTCTTCCTCTTCATGTTTCTCCTCCTCCTTTTTCTCTTCATTTTCTTCTTCTTGTCCTGTTTCATCTTTTTCCTTTTCCCGCGTCTCCTCCTCCTCCTCTTCCTCCTCCTATTTCTCTTCATTTTCTTCTTTTCCTTGTCATCTTTTTCCTTCTCCTGCGTCTCCTCCTCCTCCTACTTCTCTTCATTTTCTTCTTCTTGTCCTTTTCGTCTTTTTCCTTCTGCGTCTCCTCCTCCTCTTCTTCCTCTTCTTCCTCTTCCTCGTCCCAGGGAAAACCACTACCAAATGCCCCTAGGGAAGGCTTAAAAGGGTCTGCAAATCAATACGTGAAAACAAAGGAAAAAGGGTATGTGACTGCCCCTCCGAACCCCCCCCTTAACCCCTTCCACCCCCCCACTCACCCCCCTCACCCTAGTACCTCCTGCCCGCTCCCACCCCTGTCCTGCCCTCCTATTGCCTTCCTTCCTCTGCCCCTTTCCCTCCTGCCTTCCCCTCTCCGCCCCGTCCCCGCAATTACTCGATCGATGAGTCGTTTCTGAGACGTACAGGATCGGGTTTTCATAAGTATGTGAGGCGTGGGAGAGGGCGAGCTGTAGATGCCTAGCCTGTGACCCTTTCCCTCCCCCCTCTTCTCTATCTATCTCTGTGCATCTATCTAGTCTTCGGAGCCTATTCTTAAACTCTTAGGCGTCTCAGCACACATATTTGAGGTTTTCGTATGAGTTGTGGGCATTTAAGTGGATAGTGCCTGTGCCCCATCCCTCCCCGCCTCTTCTCTATCTATCTATCTCTGTGCATCTATCTAGTCTTCGGAGCCTATTCTTAAACTCTTAGGCGTCTCAGCACACATATTTGAGGTTTTCGTATGAGTTGTGGGCATTTAAGTGGACAGTGCCCGTGCCCGCTCCCTCCCCCCCTCTTCTCTATCTATCTATTTATATCTATACATCTATCTAAAGCCTTCGAGCCCTATTCTTAAACTCTTAGGCGTCTCAGCACACATATTTGAGGTTTTCGTATGAGTTGTGCGCTTTTACGTGGATAGTTTGACAACGTGAGAGAAACCACACATGAGAACCCGATTTGATCTTTTCTTTGGTCTTTAGAAATAGCTGAAATAGAAATAGGGTCATTCTAGGTGGGTCTTGGGTGTAGGTCGCGGTGTGGAGAGGGAGGGGTTGGGTAGTGGGGTAGGGTCGTGAGCTCTTGGTGGGGGTTCAGAGGCTCGTAATATTTCTCTGTTTTCATTGTATTTTGATCGAGAGTTTGCGTCGTCGCCTCCAGGTGGTGTCTTGGCGGAGGTACATAACGTGATTCTATTGTTTCGTCTCCGCCGTGTGAGAATTCGATGATGATAGTCCCGCTGATTCCTTGCTTTCCTTTATCATTTTACTAACTTTTTTTATGGCTATCGTTGCGTGCGTCAATGTTTTGTTGTCTTCTCTATCAACATGTTTCTCTGTTTCCTCCTTTCCATTCATTATCTGTTCTACCTGTCCCTTCCTGCTTCCTCGTTACCCTGTCCTTATGTTTCCTGTTCTTCCATTATCCTGCTTCCCCTGCACCTCCCTCTACCTTCCTGTTCTCCTGTTACATCGTCCCCCTGTTCTTCTGTCAGCCTGCTTCTCTATCCCCTTCTCCCTCCCTGTAATTATCAGTCACCCCTTACCGTGTCTCGCATCTTGCCTCTCCCTCATTTTGCTCTGATCCTCTCAGTCCATACTTGATCCTCTTGTGTCCTTGTATCCCTGTCCCTCTCCCCTGTCTATCCCTGTTTGTTTTGCCTCCCTTTAAGTTCATTCATGTTCTCGCTGTTACTGTCAATACATATTTTTACTACCTGCTCCCCAAGTCCATTTTCCCGACTCATCCTTGTTCACTGTTCTCCTTCTCCACTTCAAATCATCCATGTCCCCAAGGTCTATTTCTGCTCCCTTCTCTTGTCTGTACCTCCCGCAGCCTGTCCCTCAATGCATCCGTTTCCCTAGTCCCCTTTTGTATTCCCTTTATCTCCCCCAGTTGCCAATAGCTCCCTCCCCTCTTCCACCTTTCCTCAGTCACCCCAGAACCCGGTGTCACCCTCAGCCTCCTCCTCCTCCTCTTCCCAATTCATCTCTGTTCCCGTGTCCCCTCTCACCTCCCCCCGGCTCCTCCCTTTCCTCAGTCACCCCGAGCTCCGTGTCACCGCCCCGCCACCCTCTCAGACTTGGAGGCCCGGAACGCCACCGTCGAAATGGCTTGCCACCTTTTAAGATGAAACCCATTAGCGTGGAGCCCAAAACAGCCCGCCCCATTTATCTCCCCAGCCATTAGCTTGCCGGGGCTCCGCACGTCACCTGCGCCCCTAATAGTTATTGATCACCTGTTTCTGCTGGTGCGGGGGAGCGGCGGGAGCGTGGCAGTCAAATAACCTGAGTGAATATGGTTAGTTAGGCGGTGAAGGCAGATGGATGGATGTAGATTGGTAGATAAGCGGCCATGTGGATAGACAGATAGGACCGTGTTGTTGTTGTGCTTGTAAGGTCATCTATATCGGTATTATTACACATATTACACGTTATTAAATGTACTCCATCTTGATTAACCTCCATCCTGCAATGACGGTCAGAAACTTGTATCATTTGGGGGTGATTGGACACTCCTCAAGGTCACGGGTAAGGCCTCGAGGATCACAGGTAGGGACAGAACCTTATAAGCAGAAGCGAGGAGCAAAATAGAGAGCGAGCAGTGACTAATGGCGCTGTCCGGTGACTTCAAGTTCGGAATCCATTCGTCTATTAGAAAATGTAGCGTGAACCTCGTGGCTACCTCACCTGTCCTGCCTCCGTACACCTGGCCACGGGGACGCTCAGGTGTAGTGGAATTAGGCCATTTATCACACGTTAATAAGATCCTGCTACACAAAACCTGTGACTGACTGACTTTTTTATGTGTGTGTGTGTGTGTGTGTGTGTGTGTGTGTGTGTGTGTGTGTGTCCCCCGTGGTGATTACCGCTTCAAGGAATAATTCACAGGCTCAAAATACCTCCAGGTTATTGAATATTTTTGTTCCGTATTAGATTTTCTCTCTCCTGATACGAAATTGGTCATATTCTAAATCTATAAAACTTTACCGATGTTGAAGTGATATTTTTTCAACCCGCCTTTTCTCTCCCTCAGGAGGCGTATTTTTCTTCATTTGTTTTTCCCTCCGCTAATTCCTGTTTCACAAGATCCGCGACCATTAAGCCAGACGTACCTCACCATTTCAAATTATCCTCTTTTCATTATCTCCTTTGTGTGATTAGGGAGCTTTTCTTCGCGATGACTATTTTTTGCCCATAATTGCGCGGCCTGTTATCAGAAGGAACCGTGAAAATGCATGTGCAATAGACGTAATGACGGGGAGGACGCGGCGTTTGATCCCACAACAAAGGGCTTCCATCCTACCCGGGTGTCATCTGCAAGGAACTGGAAGCCTCTAAGTGCTGCTGGGACGCTCGGCATTAGTTATGATCCCGGTAATTGCTGGGTGAGGGACTTGCCTTCCTGCCTCGGATCTTAATCATCTCCTTCACCCTACAGTCTGCCCTGTCCGTCTTTATTACTCTGCGGTTCGCTTACATGGTGGGCATTGGTAAGCAGGCGGCGGCGGGCAGCAGCGGGCTTATTATGAGGGCGTGTGGGGAGGCGCCGGGCGTGGGGGAGGCGTGGGGATGTGTTGTGGGGATGTGGTGTGACGCCTTGCACGGGGATTATGCTTGTTGTGTGTGGGGGGGAAGGGGGAAGGTGTGTGTGTGTGTGTGTGTGTGTGTGTGTGTGTGTGTGTGTGTGTGTGTGTGTGTGTGAATTCCTCTGAGGTTAATTAGAGGTATCACAGGTGAGGCAAAGGAGATGCAGGCCAGGTAATTAGGTGAGCCCGAAGCCCCCTCACCTGTTCCCCTTCTCACCTGTCCCCCCCCCCCTCTCACCTGTCCGCGCCCCTCCCCCCACCCCACCAGCCCATCCAAATTAACATATCATTCATTTAACACACACACATACTTAGTTGTCGCTTCTCTCCTCTTCCTCCTCCTCCTTCTCCTCCTCCTCCTCTTACTATTGTTCCTCCCTCTTCTCTTCTTTGTCTACGTCTCCTCTTCATTTTTCTCTTATCATCCTAACTTTTCTTTGCCATTTTTTTTTTTTACTCATTTTCTTTTCGTTTTAGTTGTAGTCTTTTTTTTTTTCTATTTTCTCTCAGTCGTTCTCCCTCAGTCATTCCCTCTCAGTCATTCCCCATTTTCCCTTTTCCCTCACTCATTCCCTCTCAGTCATTCCCCATTTTCCCTTTTCCCTCACTCATTCCCTCTCAGTCATTCCCCATTTTCCCTTTTCCCTCACTCATTCCCTCTCAGTCGTTCCCCATTTTCCCTTTTCCCTCAGTCATTCCCTCAGTCATTCCCCATTTTCCCTTTTCCCTCAGTCATTCCCTCTCAGTCGTTCCCCATTTTCCCTTTTCCCTCAGTCATTCCCTCAGCCATTCCCCATTTTACTCGTTACCAAAAGAACCTCTACAGAATATTATAATTATCTCTCCCTTTCCTTCTTCCTTCTTCATTTTCTCCTTTTCCGTCACCTCTTGTAATGTTCCCTTGTACCGTCACCCTTTCACAAGCATATCCTCTATGTTTTACTCCTATACCTTCTTTTTCTTCCTCTACTCTCTTTTTGTGACCTCTTTTCCACATTTCTACCCTTTCAACCTTCTCTGCCATCACCTCCAGCTCCTTCACCTCCACCTTAATTACCACAACCCTCTTCTCGATTCTCCACCACCACCACCACCACCACGTTCTCATCTTCACCTCCTTCAAGTCTAGCAGCAGCAGCAGACGCGGAGACTTAAGACGATGAACCCAGCCAGCTAAACTGTTCTCCAAACTTGCCTCGCTCCGTCTGCCCCTTTGTTCTGTCCGTTCATGGTTTCATGCATCCTAATTGAGGCCTCTCTTCATTAAGGCCAAGTGGTGCGTGTTCTTCTTTCGCGGAGGCGTCTTCACATCTCCCTTGGATCCGGCGAGGCCTCCAGGCGAGCCCTTTCCTCCCAAGTGATCAAAGTCATTCCTCGACGTCGTGGAGGAACCTAGTCTTGGAGCAGTCCTGAGAGAGAGAGAGAGAGAGGGAGAGGGAGAGGGAGAGGGGGAGGGGGAGTTGAGGTGTGTTAGGTGGGAGTGGGGTAAGAGGGTTAAGAAGAGGAGCTGGAGTAGGAGGAGGAGGAGGAAGAGGAAAAGGAGGAGAGGTGGGGGGTCTGAGGAGGAGGGAGGAATAAACAGAGAGAGAGAGAGAGAGAGAGAGAGAGAGAGAGAGACCAACCTACGTTCACACACACACACACACACACACACACACACACACACAGCACACACAACAATTAGGAAGAAGAATCAATTGGCTCAAGAATTTTAGGCAGGGAAAAAAAGTTAAAGAGAGACAGATTCCTACCCAAACCTTCAACACCTGTATCGTAAGAGCACACCAAACTATAAACAAGCAATAGATGATAGTAATAACAATAGTAAAAGTAATAATAATAATAATAGTGATAACAGACAAAGAGCGGTACGCGGACGAATCAAGAAATAGCGCATCAGATAAAAGCGAGTAAAAGGGTAAGAGATAAATACGAGGTAAAAGTATAAGGTAAATATGCAAGGATGATTTCATGAGTAATTAAAAATGCAGAACACTCACAGAAGCGGAAATTATACAAAGGTAGATAAAAGGGAAGCGAATGAGCGAACGCGAGACAAAGAGACAGACAGAGAAAGAGAGAGAGAGGGTTCAGGCAGACAGACAAAGAGGTGGACGGGAACACAAAGACAGTGACGGAAACATGAAAACGTGGGACAGAAACCGAGAGACAGACAGAGAAAGAGAGAGAGAGGGTTCAGCCAGACAGACAAAGAGGTGGACGGGAACACAAAGACCGTGACGGAAACGAAAACGTGGGACAGAAACCGAGAGACAGCCACGTGAAGAGATGGACAGATAAAGAGAGAGATAGAGGGTTCAGGCAGACAGACAAAGAGATGGACGGGAACACAAAGACAGAGACGGTAACATGAAAATTTGGGACAGAAACCGAAAGAAAGACACGGAAAGAGACAGGTATTTCAGGTAGGCAGACAGAGATAGACGGAAATTCAAAGACGGGGATGGAAACATGAAAACTTGAGACAGAGACAGATAGACAGACACGAAAAGAGACAGAGATAAAAGAAACGGAAAGAAACATACATAAAAACACAAAAAGACAGACATCAAGGACAGACACGTGGAAAGATATATTTAGACAGGATGAAGTGTTTGCAGAGTTAACAGACAGATGAATATGCAAATACCCACTCCCAGAGAAGGCAACAGACACGCAGACAGACATACAATCATACTAACTTACACTGACGGACGCAAGACAGGAAAAAGCTTACATTGACAGACAGAAAACAGAAAAAGCTTAACACTAACAGATAGAAGACAGAAAAAGGCTTACATCGACTGACAAAAGAAAAGAAACAGCTTACATTTGCATACATAAGACGGAAAAAGCTTGACACTAACAGACACAAGACAAAAAAAAGCTTATATTGACAGAAACAAGACAGAAAAACTTGTGTAAAAATATATAAATGAATGAACGTAATTTGACTGACAAGTATAAAAGAAATAAAAGGTGAACATTGACAATAACAGTAACGAAATTAAATGAAAATGAAGAGGATAGAGAAACAGCGAGTGACAGGTAAACAAACAGACAGACAGACAGACAGACAGGCCCACAAACAGAGGCTTCGACAAATACAAGTTTAGAATTGACAGACAGATTGGAAAGACAGCCAGACAGACAGATGCAGGGCCCCGTCAACACAGCCTCGCTTGGAAAATCTGCCTCAGGTTACGTCTAACTCAGAGAGAGAGAGAGAGAGAGAGACTATATCAAACATCTTTTCAAAATTTGGCTTCTTTTCTTTTTCGTGCGATCAATAATTTTCATTTTGTTTTCTTCTTTTTCGTATTTTCTCCAGTTTCTCTTCCTGCTATGTATTTATTTTTCTTTCGCTCTTTTTTTTCTGCTTGTTATAATTGCTGTTGTTGTTGTTGTTGTCGATGGCCTTCTTTTCCTGTTTCTCCTTTCTTTTCTGTTTATTTTCCCGTTTTCCTTTGCTGCATCTCCTACTCCTCCTCCTCTTCCTCCTCCTTCTCCTCCTCCTCATATCCACATCGACTCACTACTCAAAAACATCTAAGTTCATCTACTTTTTTTCTACTTAACATCTTCACTCGGTAACAAGATTTTTTTATAATATTTCTTCAACGTCATTTTTTTCCACTTTTCTTCGTTTTATTATTTTTTTGGTCCTCTATTTTTCAATCTCCATTTTATTTTGTTTTTTGCTTCTTCCCCTCTCCTCCATTTCTCTCCCATTCCTCGGATACCAGATTTCTACACTCCATTTCACTTCATTTTTCTTTTTTTCTTTTTTCCTTTCCATATTCCTTCATTTTTTTCATCACTCATAATTTATTTTTCCTGCACTTTTCTTCGTTTGTAATCCTGTTTATCTCATTCAATCCCTTCTTTTCTTTTCCTTTTCATATTCCTCCATTTTTCCATCAATCATAATTTCTTTTTCATACACTTTTCTTCGTTTGTAATCTTGTTCATCTTATTCAATCGCTGTTTTTCTTACCCTTTTCATTTTCCTCCATTTTTCCATCAATCTTAATTTATTTTACATACACTTTTCTTCGTTTGTAATTCTGTTTATCTCATTCAATCGCTTTTTTCTCTTTCCCTTTCCATATTCCGTTTGTAATTCTGTTTATCTCATTCAATCGCTTTTTTTTCTTTCCCTTTCCATATTCCTACATTTTTCCATCAATCATAATTTCTTTTTCCTATACTTTTTTTCGTTTGTAATCCTGTTCATCTTATTCAATCGCTTTCCCATGTTCGTCTTTTTCCTTCCTTCCTTTTGGCCTTCCTTCGCTAGTCTAACTTTTATGTTCTCTCCTTCTTCTTCTTCTTTCTTTTCCTTCTTTCCTTCTGTTCGCCATGTTTTCCATTCTATTTTCTCTTCTCCAATCATTCCTTGTTTGTCATCTTTCCTCAGACATCGTTTCCTTTCTCTCCACTCTCTTACCTTCCCATCCATGCATTTTTTTTTCTCTGAACTTACCCTCTCCCTTCCATCCTTCCCTTCTTCTTCCTTTCCCCCTCTTTGTCAGCCACTCTTTCCCTCTCTTTCCTTTATTCCTAGCACCCTCTTCTCCTCTCCCCTTTCTCCTCCCCTCTTTCCCTCACTCTCCTTTCTTCCTTTCCTCTCTTCCATAAACACTTGGCTATTTTTCTTCCTCTCTCCCTCATTTCCCTTCTTTCGTCACACCCTTCCTCCTATTTCCCTCATTTGCCTTCTTTTCCCCTCTCTCCTTCTCCCCTTCCACCGTCTCCTATCCCCTTCTTTCCCCTTTAATCTATTCCCCATTCATGCTTCTCCGTCTCTCTCTCTCGCTCTCATCTTTACTTTTCCCTCTTCTTCCTTCTATCCATCTTTACTCGCCTTTCCTCTTCTCCTTCCCTACCCTTACCTTGCCCATCCTCCCATCCCACCCCACTCACCCCCTCCCCCTCTCCCTCTCCTTCCCTCTCTCCCTCTTCCTCTTCCTCCGTCCCTCCCTCCCTCTCTCAGTCACAGCGGAGTTTAGTCGGACAAACATAAATTTTGCTGACTCGTAAAGAAACCCATTCGAGACACTCACTCGAGGGTCACCTGACAAGTTGAGAGCCCAGTCAGAGATGAGAGAGAGAGAGAGAGAGAGAGAGAGAGAGGGAGAGGGAAAGGGAGGGGATGACAAAGGCGATGAAATGGTGACAAAGGAAAGTTTACCTCTCTCTCTCTCTCTCTCTCTCTCTCTCTCTCTCTCTCTCTCTCTCTCTCTCTCTCTCTCTCTCTCTCTCTCTCTCTCTCTCTCTCTCTCTCTCTCTCTCTCTCTCTCTCTCTCTCTCTCTCTCTCTCTCTCTCTCTCTCTCTCTCTCTCTCTCTCTCTCTCTCTCTCTCTCTCTCTCTCAATCCCAACACAACGCAACATGTGGGAACCCAAAACTCTAAACTCAAAATCAATAACATCGTCCAAAAAAGGATTAAGTGAACGGGACTCTGAAAAGATAAAAAGAGAGAGAAAAAAAATAGAAAAGAGAGAAAAGGGATTAAACTCCACATAGCGAGTGTAACGAGGTCCCGTCACGGCCGATCACATGCTCTCTCTCACACAATTAGATCCCCCTCTATTGTGTGCTCCCACCAGCG
This sequence comes from Eriocheir sinensis, assembly GCF_024679095.1. Classification (NCBI taxonomy): domain Eukaryota; kingdom Metazoa; phylum Arthropoda; class Malacostraca; order Decapoda; family Varunidae; genus Eriocheir; species Eriocheir sinensis. The sequence goes on from NC_066515.1 coordinate 22,990,083, forward strand.
GCGAGGATGGGTTCTGATCCTGTTAGTTGGGGTGAGATCCTCCTGCCGCTTGTGGTATCCGGAATCAATGAATCGACGCCAATCCGCCCGCTGAAGGTCCGTGTTTAGAGCGCTTCTGTTGGCGCTAGAGAGAGAGAGAGAGAGAGAGAGAGAGAGAGAGAGAGAGAGGGAGAGGGGGAAGGCTTCTTCGTTATTTTGTCCTTCATTCTAAAAACCAACAAATTTAAAGAAACAATCATTTAATAGATACCAAACTTTCCTCACGGTCTTTCCTCTCCCAGTCCGTCTCCTCGTCTCCGTCCCCGTCTTGGCCCGCAACGCACAACCTCCCCGGACAAGGAAAACCCGGAGCGCTCATTAAAAGATACATGTTTAAAGTTCGCAATTGGAATTAATCTGGAAAACAGTCGGGGGTCGGTCAGCTCGGTGAAAGCCCCCGAGGCAGGCAGTGGTCCCCGATCCAGCCCTCTCCCTCTGCCACCCTCCCAATGCCTCTCCCTCCCTCTCTGTCTCGTCGGCGGTTCACTCTAAGCCTATTATTTGGCAATCACTGGCTTCATTTAAATTGGAGCCATGTAGTCGCCGGTCCCAGCCATCCCCGAGCCCCGCCAAGGAGGAGGGAAAGGAGGCACTTGTTCTGAGCTCCGTAGAGTGAAATTTATGAATGATAAACTACCACGGACTCAGCCTTTTGCGTCCCCGATGGTATAGCCCTGTGTTGTCCCGGCCGTGTTCAAATTGCGTCGATTCCCTAGCTATCGCCCTAACCACACCCCGCCTCCCCGCCCCGTGTCGCCCCTCCACGCCCCGCCCCAAGGCCCAAACTCGACCCTCTCCTCAAGTCACTCTCGTGCCCCAAGATCAAGGTTGAGGTTTGTTTAGGTTTCCCCGGATGGCTTGACTGAGGGAAAACTAACCCCCCTCTCACCCTTGTTTCTTCCCTCTCCCTCCTTCTCCTCCTCTCCCTTTCCTCCCCTGGGTGTTGTTTCCCTCCCTCTCACGCCCCTTCACGCATCCATTTTTCCCCTCACCTCCGTTCTTTCGTTTTTTTCATGTATTTCATCCACCTTCACTTTCCTAATATACATTCCCCGACCCCAGACTAAGACCAAGACCTAAAGACCAAAGACCACTGAAGGAAAGACACATGAAGACCGGAATTACGAACTTGACCCCATAGACCACTGTTTGCCAAGATGAAGACATGAACCACAGAGCCAAGAATCCAGGAATATTTTGCTACTAGTTTTGCTTCATGTTAGACGCAGTAGAAATAGTTGCTAGATAGTTATAGTCGTAGTAGTAGTAGTAAAAGTAGTAGTGGTCGTAGTAGTAGTAGAAGTCGTAGTAGTAGTAGTAGTAGTAATAATAATGATAATTGCCATAATAGACCCTCAACGTATATTTTCCCTTGTTATATGTCCCCAAACCCTCACCACCATCCCCCCACAAAGCCACAACACTCTCTCTCTCCCTCTTTTCCCTTCTTTCGTCACACCTTTCCTCCTATTTCCCTCATTTGCCTTTTCCCCTCTCCCCTTCTCCCCTTCGCAGTAGTAGTAAAAGTAGTAGTGGTAATAGTAGTAGTAGAAGTCGTAGTAGTAGTAGTAGTTATAATAATGATGGTAATAGTAATAGTAATAATGATAATAGCAATAATAGGCCCTCAACGTAAATTTTCCCCTGTTATAAGTCCCCAGATCCTCACCACCTTCCTTCCACAAAGCCACGACACTGTATCTCGCCATTATACTTTCGCCCTTCAGGAGAATATTAAAATAAAGCAATCTGCACTTTTTATTGGAGGCGGGACACAAAATGCAGTCTTCGTTCCAGGTGACTCGGGTGTTATATAAACTTTTAGCACCTTTAACCGCGTGTGCACAATGGCGGGGCGAGATTGCGGCGGACGGCACCTCTACCCCTCCCGCCTGTACACCTGCTTGAGGACCGGCGGGTGGGGACGTCCCTTTAACGTGCCTGTACCTCGAGAGCTTGCTATATTTTACTGGGCATAAACACCTTGAAAGGGTCGGTCCTTTGCTCGTAAACGTAAACATTAAATCGAATAGTCTCGGAAACCGCTCGAGGTACGCATACTTTGAGTGTGTTTTTTTGCGCGTGCTCTGTTTTACTTTACTTCGCCTTCGTTAATATAGCGAGTGTCGTGGTGAAAAAATTGGGAAGCGCGTATTCAAAGGGTAATTTTGAAGGGTCTGTGGGGGTAGACAGCGAAGACAAGATCTGAGGCAAAAAGGGGAGAGAAGAAGGAGGAGGAGGAGGAGGAGAAGGAGGAGGAGGATGGTTTCGGTTCTACAAAAAAAGTAAAAAATGTAGAAAAGGGAAAATGAGGAATAGATAAGTAAGTTTTTTGGTGCGTATATGATAAAGAGAATAAACTAAACATGTAGATTATGAATGAAGGAGAGATAGGAGCATAACTAGAAGGGTGAATGGAACTAATTTATACACGGGAAAAAAGAAAAAGAATAAACTATACGTGAATTTTATGAATGAAGGAGAGACGGAAACATACGAATTAGAAAGGAGAATGAGACTCTTTTTTACATACAAGACAAAGAGAATCATAGAAACATACGAATTACAAAGAAGGGTGAGATTTTTTTTACACACAAGACAAAGAGAATCAGAGAAACATACGAATTAAAAAGGAGAATGGGACTTTTTTACATACAAGACAAAGATAATCATAGAAACATATCAATTAAAAAGGAGAATGGGACTTTTTTACATACAAGACAAAGATAATCATAGAAACATATCAATTAAAAAGGAGAATGAGACTTTTTTACATACAAGACAAAGATAATCATAGAAACATATCAATTAAAAAGGAGAATGGGACTTTTTTACATACAAGACAAAGAGAATCATAGAAACATACGAATTAGAAAGGGGATGAGATTTTTTTACATACAAGACAAAGAGAATCATAGGAACATACGAATTAGACAGGGGATGAGATTTTTTTACATACAAGACAAAGAGAATCATAGGAACATACGAATTAGAAATGAGGATCAGATTTTTTTACATACAAGACAAAGATAATCATAGAAACATATCAATTAGAAAGGAGAATGAGACTTTTTTACATACAAGACAAAGATAATCATAGAAACATATCAATTAAAAAGGAGGATGAGATTTTTTTACATACAATACAAAGAGAATCAACAAAACATTTTCAGTAGTATCATTGTCTTTACGGTCTACTGAAGCTACACGGCCACAGTAGCAGACTCCCGAAGACTGCCACAGATAAGGGTTTGTAAACAAGACCAGAAAAAGGCATAAAACACTGAAGACAAAAGACAAAACAACGCACCGAGTAGAGAGGTTCGTTGTGCTGAATTCGGCGAACCTGATCGTAACTGTAATCGCAAACAGAAGAGGTGGAAAACATGAGCGATAAGAGACATGATAAAAAGTTAGACAGAATGGTAGTTGTTGTTGGATCGTAAAGCAAAAAGAGTCGTAAGTGAATTCGCAAACAAGGGAGATGGTAAAAATTAGCGATAAGAGTCAATAAAGTGGTTGGATAAATTGCCACTTGTTGTTGTTGAATCGTAAAGCAAAGGAGTCGTAAGTGAAATCGCACACACAAGACTGAAAACATTAACGATAAGAGACAAGAAAAGTTAGATAGCAAAAGAGTTGTAAATGAAAACGCAAATTAAATAGGCATAACAGCATTTTTCTATTATTTCGTAAAGCAAAGGAGTCGTAAGTGAACTCGCACACAAGAGATTGAAAACATTAACGATGAGAAACAAGAAAAGTTAGATAGCAAAAAAGTTGTAAATGAAAACTCAAATTAAATAGGCATAACAGCATTTTTATATTATTTTTTTTTATTCCTTGGTTGCCTTATCCCAGCGAGGCCCACTTTATCTGTATTTACCCACTTAACTCTCTAAATCATTTCCCATTCAGTCAGTCAGTCAATCCACATCGTCTCACACCTGCACTACTTTCCCAGGCGTTACTCTCAACCTGGAGACACCAACAAAAGCTCCACTATAAATATTAACACTACCAATCAGTCTTCGTTATTTTCCTACCTGTCATCCACTCCGCAGCCTCACCTGACACCCCACATCACCTCATTCTTGATTTTCTTTTCTAGGTACTGCGTTGCGCCTCGAGACAAAGCAAGAGCCCCAGTGTATGTATATTGACCGCCAATCACTTCACTCCTGTACCTGACAAGCCATTCTATAATTATCATCTCTTTCCTGCACATATATTACTTCAGGTATTGCTTCTACCTCGAGATAGTTACTCTATATAAATTCACTCCATCAGTCAATCCACACTTGCCCTTACTGTTAGTCACTCCACACCTCTACGTGACACTCCTTCTAATAATTTTCACCTCCTTCCTGCATTTCTACTCCTCTAGGCATCATTTTTGACCTCGAGACAATAACGAAAGCGCCACTCTAAACATAAATTCACTCCATTCACTCAACACTTTCCCTTACAGTCACTCCACTTCTCTACCTGACACTCCAACTAATGATTTTCACCTATTCCTGCATTTCTACTTCTCTAGCTATTATATTTTACCTGGAGACAGCAACAAAGCGCCGCTATATACCTTTGCTTCATCTATAGCACTCTACCTTTTCCCTTACAGTCTTTCCCTTCACACCTTCACCTGACGTTCCCTGCAGTACTTCCCCTCCTCCTCCAGGTAGTTCTTCCCCCTCCAGACAGTGACCGCAGCGGCACTTTTCCTCCTCATTACGATGCCAGGGCCGACACTGACGCATCCCTTGTATCGAGTTAACATATTTCAATATTTATCATTTCCACTACACACACCTCCCGAGACGCGCCCATGCCCCCAGGAGCCCAATTTTGTGGGTTTGTCGAGGGAACGAAGCACCTTCTTTCCCTCCTCCTCCTCCTCCTCCTCCTCTTCCCTCTCCTTCCCTCCCTCCCTCCCGACCTCACTCCTCCTCTTCTCGTGTCCCTTCTTCCTCTTTCTTCTCACCTCACCTTCTCATCATCTTTGTTTCATATCTCTATCTTCTTTCTGTCGCCTCATATTCCTTTTTCTTTTCCCTCCTCTTTATCATTCTTACTTCTTATGTTTCCTTTCACGCTTCTTTTATTTCATCTTTTCTTCGTTTTTTCCCTTCGTTTTCGTTCTTGTCTTGCCCGTTCTATTTTCTTTTTCTCATTCCTTTCACACTCTTTCTCGTTCCTCTTTGTCTAGGTCTCTTCTCGTCTCACTCCTCTTCCTCTCTTCATTCCCTCGTCTTTGTACTCCCTCCTTCATCACTTCTCTTCTTTCTCCCTATTCTTTTCTCCCTCATCCTCGTCCCTCACTCCCTCCTTCCTTTCTCTCGTATTCCACCCTCTCCCTTCCTCCCCTTTCCAGCCTCCCTCTTCCCCTTCCCTCCCCATCTCCTGGAATCCCATTAGAGTCCCCACAGCGGCTTCTCCCTGTCACCCTGCCGCGCTGGGGGGGGGGGGGGGGGCAAGGCTTCACTCCAGACAATACACAAGGCGAGGCTGCCGCTAACTGGGGCTGCTCGGGAAAATATCGCAAGGGACGAGCTATGATTCACTGCCTCTTCCTCGATGTGTGTGTGTGTGTGTGTGTGTGTGTGGATAGTGGAATGTGATTGTTGTTTATTATCTTGTTTGGTTTGTTGTATATTTGCATTTTTGTATTGAATCATATGTTTAGCTTCTCTTCAGTTGCCAGTCTTAGTTTCAATACTTTTTTTTTTTCCTCTGTTTTGAGAATACATTATAGCTGCTCATAGCCTCACTGTTCATCTTCGTCGCAGTAGCCTCTGAGCCATAGTTATAGATAAATAGGATAGATAGATAATAAAGATAACAATAATAGATACCATACATAACAGGCTTTATTTATTAGTGAGAAAAAATAAGGTTCCTGTTTGGACATCTGCACCAGAGAACGTAAGAAGATTATACAGATACTATGTTATTTTCACGTAGTTTTAGTAGAACATCATCAGGAAACTTTCACATACTCCCTTCAGGCCGTACCACTCCACATATTCGCCATTTCGCTATTATAATCTCCTTTCCCAACCCTCCATATGGGCAAAAAAAAGGTCGTTATTTTTCAGTTACCTGGCTAACGGTGCACCTGTCCTACGCTCTGCTAAGTGGCCGCTCCTCACCTTCCCTCGCCAGGTATAATAGTTAATTGTGGGCTCGCGTGCCTCGAATTATCATAAGAATACTGCGAGCTCAGCCGGAGGGAAGGTGGCCGTGTGTATGTATGTATGTATGTATGAATGTATGTATGAAAATGTCGGTAATGATTCATGCAACACAAAACCTAAGTACTCAACACACAACACATGCGGCACAAACGCAACATTCAACACATGCAACACCCCAAACATGCAACATAAAACCTAAATACTCAACACACAACACATGCAGTACAGTCACAACACATACAACACACAACACACACAACCCCCAAAACATGCAACATAAAAGCTAAATACTCAACACAACACATGCAGTACAGTCACAACACATACAACACACAATACACATGCAACACACAACACATACAACACCCAACACACATGCAACACACAACACATACAACCCCCAAAACATGCAACACAAATCCTGAACACTCCACCCACACGAGAGGAAAGCATCTGCACTTGCCGTCACTCCCGAGCACAGTCTTTCATGCCGGTAAGAAAGGGCAAACAGAGCACCAGGAACAGTCCATGTCAGGTGCTCCTTCGCCAGGTATTTGGGGAGCAAACAGAGGATACATAATTTGGCAGCAATTTAACTTGTCCCTCGTTCCTTGGCGGTGGTGGGTGGTGGTGGTGGTGGGGGTGGTGGAAGCAGGGAGTGTTATTGGTGGTGGTGGTGGTAATAGTGGTGGTAATTGTGGTTGTGGTGGTGATGATGGATAGTGGTGACGGTGGTGGTTGTGGTGGTGGTGGTGAGTGCTTGTGAACGCGTCTCCAAACATCGACAAAGACAAAGTTTACAGTTCATTAAATCTTATCTAAACAATCGCACTTCATTCTTTTCCGATTTGTGTTGTGTTTGTCGCCTCCGCTGCCTCACTTAGCTGTTTTGTCTCTGTGTGAATTATGTTTGTTATCAATTTGTTATCTTATTTTTCCCTTCGTATATTGTCTTTTCTTCCTCGTCTTCCGCTTCCTTATTCGCATTACTATCGTTTAAATCTGTTTCTCTTCCTTCTTTCTCTTCTTATCTTTCGTTTCTTTGTTCCGTCACTCGTCTTCTCTCTTCGTTGTCGTTCCTTCTACCACTTTTGTTTCTTTTTCTTCTCCTCCTCCTTCTCTTCCACTTCTTTATCCGCAATGCTCTCCTTCGTATCTACTTATCTTCCTCCTTTCTCTTCTTTTCTTCCATTTCTTTCTTTCTCCACTCGTCTTTTTTTCCCTTTCGTGCCAAGTTCGTTCCTTCTACCACTTTTGTTCCTCCTTCTCTTCCACTTCTTTATCCGCAGCGGTCTCCTTCTTATCTACTTCTCTTCCTCCTTTCCCTTCTTTTCTACCATTTCTTTCTTTTTCCATTAGTTTTTTTCCGCTTTTGTGCCAAGTTCGGTCCTTCTTCTACTGCTGCTCCTGTTTCTCTTCCTCTTCTTCCTCTTGTACCTCTTTATCCGCATTGTTATCGTTTAAATCAGCTTCTCTTCCTTCTTTCTCTTCTTTTCTTCCATTTCTTTCTTTTCCTACTCGTCTTTATTTTTCCCTTTTGTGCAAAGTTCGTTCCTTCTTCTACTTCTGCTCCTGTTTCTCCTCCTCATTCTCTTCCACCTCTTTATCCGCAGTACTTTCCTTCAAATCCGTTTCTGTTCATCTTTTTCCTCCTTTTCTTCCATTTTTTTCTTTTTCCACTCGTCTTTTTATCGCTTTCGTGCTAAGTTCGTTCGTTCGTTGCTACTGCTCCTGTTTCTCCTCCTCCTCCTCCTCCTCCTCCTCTTCCTCCTGAGGGCACCGCAGAGCCAGCCAACGTGTGTAAAATTGGGAATCGGTCCGGTGGTTTGCAACGCTCATTAAAACAGGAAATAAGAAGGAGACGAGAAGGCCGGGGAAATTTTTAGATCATGAATTTCTTCCTAATTTCCTTCGTATTTTCCTCCCTGAGTTTCCTTCTTGACGCCGTTGTTTTCTTTTTGTTTTCTTGTGTTTTGTTTTAGTTTGTGTTGTTTTGTTTGGGATTTTTTTTTTATTGTTGTCAGTGTGTGTGTGTGTGTGTGTGTGTGTGTGTGTGTGTGTGTGTGTGCGCCCACCTTCACACACACACACACACTCACACACACACATACCAGTCGTCACCGCAGTCGCAGTTTGAGCCATCCAATACTTCATTAAAATGTGATATGTGGCCAAATATTTGCCTAATCATGCCTCAGTAATTAGAATGGGGGGAGGATGAGGGGTGAGGAGGGGCAGCAGGAGGAGGAGGAGGAAGGGGAGGAGGAGGGGGGAGGCGGGATGAAAGTAGGGGGCAGATGAAGACTCGACTGGCTACTGTAAACACAACACTCATTACTCGGTGCGTTTCAAAGCACACTGTTGATCGGCCCAAAACTCATCGCCATTATTCCATTCGCGGCCGAGTCTTGAGGGGAGCGCTCGGCCATTGTGTGCTCCGGTTGACCTGTCTATATCTAAGCTCATATTCGAAGGTTCTGGATTTTGTGTGAAGAATTATACACATTTCATCATTTATGCACTTTGTAAGTCATGAAGCTCCCCATTTAGATGATCCAGCAACCTTTGTTTATTCATTTGATGTTGTTGATAAATACTAAAATCTTTGAACACTTACACATAAATACTAATTATCAAGAGTGGATGGAAGGATGAGTCAGCGAGTGGCAAGATGGACGCGCCCTTGTTCTTTTCACGCATGCGCCGGAGAAACTCTGACGTCACGGACCTAAGGCAGTTCAACGCTTTTACTTTCCCTCCTGATCGATATCCTCTTTATTCTTTTCAGTGGAGGAACGTGAACTCCTTACCTTGAATCACATTATCATCTTTTCTTTCTACTTCTGTATAATTGGGAGTTGTATTTATTGTGTATGGATAGATTTTCGCGCCAACCATTTGAAGTCTTTGCCACGCACTGTTTAGCTGGTCTGGTTCAGTCGCGGTGATGAAGGGTTTGGTTTATACGGTATCGAGTTTACATTAGCTTGGAGTGAAGATGTTTTTTGAGAGTCTTCCTGTCTAATAGAGATGAAATTTTGGTAGAAAACGGGAATGCGAACGTTAACCAAAACTACCCCGGAGTGTTTCCCGTTTTCTATCCCGCCCAATATGCTCCATTCTCTCTCGCCGACCGTTTTCTCTCACTCATTCATCCCGTCCCACGTACTCTCTCTCTCTCTCTCTCTCTCTCTCTCTCTCTCTCTCTCTCTCTCTCTCTCTCTCTCTCTCTCTCTCTCTCTCTCTCTCTCTCTCTCTCTCTCTCTCTCTCTCTCATAAGCACATAAGGAGTCTGCAAGAGGCCGAAGGCAGCTCCTGAAAATTCATAAATGCTTCTTCATTATTGGTTTTGACTCAGTAAATTCATATATGCCTCCTTACTAACGAGATTTTCTATATACAACAAAGTAAGGTCATTCTTTGTTGATTTATGCCATAAGGTGCTGGCCATCATGTCTTTGAAGATACCCTTAACTTAACCTAATTTTCTTTACACTTAACGCACGATTTCCCAGACTTCATTTTCCCGTTCATCACATTTCCAGGTATGTTTATTCATAATACAACTCTTATCACAGGCAGTTTTCCAGGAAGTAAGCCTTCTTTTCTTTAAGCTCTTGAGTATAGCAAAATGGCTCCCTCCTTTTCCTCCTCCTCCTCTTTCTTCTCGCTTTCCTCCCCCGGGCGAAGGAATTTCACTATATTTACATTTCTTTGCCTCCTACCTGACGTGTCGTTTTCCCTTCTTACCTGTACTGCCTTACCTGTCTCCGCGGCCAGGTGTTTCCCTACAGGTGACCCGGCGCCGCTATGAATAATTAGCGCAGGTGAATTTATACAGGCCAAAGATGGTACAGAAGAACATAAGAACATAAGAACATAAGAACGTTGGAGTCTGCAAGAGGCTGGTAGGCCTGTACAGTGTACAAGGCAGCTCCTTTGAACCTAAGCTCCCGTGTATCTAACCGCACCTAATATCGCTGTCCATGAATTTATCTGATCTATTTTTTAATGTGACAATTGTATTGGCACTCACCACATGACTGCTAAGTCTATTCCACTCATCCACCACTCACTTAGTAAGCCAATTTTTGCCTTTGTCCCTGTTGAATCTGAATTTATCCAGTTTAAACCCATTACTACGTGTCCTACCCGGTTCTCTTACCAACAAAACCTTATGAATATTCCCCTTATTAAAGCCCTTCATCCATTTATAAGCCTCGATCATGTCTCCACGAACCATTCTCCTTTCTAGAAAGTGCAAGTTTAACTGTTTGAGTCTTTCCTCTTATGGCAAGTTTCTCGACCCCTGAATCATCTTAGTCATCCCTCTCTGCACCGATTCTAACATTTTGATATCCATTAAGGTGACCAGAACTGAACCGCATAGTCAAGATGAGGTCTAACTAATGCTAAATATTATTTGAGGAAGACTTCGGCGCTTCTGTTGCTTACGCTCCTTGAAATAAATCCCAGTACCCTGTTTGCTCTCTCTCTCTCTCTCTCTCTCTCTCTCTCTCTCTCTCTCTCTCTCTCTCTCTCTCTCTCTCTCTCTCTCTCTCTCTCTCTCTCTCTCTCTCTCTCTCTCTCTCTCTCTCTCTCTCTCTCTCTCTCTCTCTCTCTCTCTCTCTCTCTCTCTCTCTCTCTCTCTCTCTCTCTCTCTCTTATTTGTGTGGAGGAGAATTAATATGTGTCTGAGCTCAGGGAGGAGGAGGACAAAATGGTGGGGAATATGAAAAGGGGAGAGAAGAGTGAAGGGGAAGAGGGGAGGAGGAGGAGGAGGAGGAGGAGGGGGGAGGAGGAGGAGAAGGAGGAGGATAAGGAGGACTAGGATTAGGAGGAGGAGGAGGATGTGGGGGGATGCGAACCAAAGATCACCAGTTTTTCCTACGTATTGAACCCTGTCAGCTACCACTCCCCCCTCCACCTCCTCCTTCTCCCCTCCTCCTCCCCCTCCCTCCTCTCCCCCTCCTTCCCCTCCTCTGCTTCATCCTCTTCTCACTCTTTCTGTCTTGTCTACTTTCGCTGTCTTCCTCCTCCATTTTGTGTGTGTGTGTGTGTGTGTGTGTGTGTGTGTGTGTGTGTGTGTGTGTGTGTGTGTGTGTGTGTGTGTGTGTGTGTGTGTGTCTGTCTGTGTGTGTGTCTCTCTCTCTCTCTCTCTCTCTCTCTCTCTCTCTCTCTCTCTCTCTCTCTCTCTCTCTCTCTCTCTCTCTCTCTCTCTCTCTCTCTCTCTCTCTCTCTCTCTCTCTCTCTCTCTCTCTCTCTCTCTCTCTCTCTCTCTCTCTCTCTCTCTCTCTCTCTCTCTCTCTCTCTCTCTCTCTCTCTCTCTCTCTCTCTCTCTGACCCCGCCATTCATTACGTAGAAAAGCTGAGACCGCCATCGTCTATCTGGAAAAATTCTGGCATCACACTAGCATGAATTTGAAACAATACTATGAAACCAAATGTACGAAAATGAGAGATAAATAGAGCGGCGCATAAACAATTTCCTGGACCTCCTTCCCTTCAACTCCTCATACTCGGCTGTTTTTCCTCCATGCAGGAATATTAGAGGTAGATAAATAGATACAAATAATTAAATAGAAGGTTAAATAGTTACATATAGATAGATAGATAGATAAATTTTCAGGGAGATAAATAGTTCGATAGAAAGAAATTGAAAAGAAAGTCGTAGAGAAAGACAGAAAAACGATAGAAGTGTTTAGGTAATAGTTAGAATAGAGAAATAAATAGATCAAGGGACAGAATGACGAACAGACTGATAGACAGACACACAGATAGACAGGTAGATAGAAAAATATAGAAAAAAAAATAGAAATCAGTACTTGACCTGACATTTCATATGCACCCATTGCCTTCTTGCCATCTAGTGATTTTCATGGCCCCATCATCTCCTCTCTGTCCACTTTTCGGTTTTCCATTCCCTTGACATAAGTACGTAATTCAAGTTGGAGGCATACGTTATAGCTGCGCGTGGCCTCAGTGGTCATTTTTGTTACATCAGCTTGTCGTAAATAATGATAATAATAACAATAATAATAATAATAATAATAATAATAATAATAATAATAATAATTATAATGATAAAAACAATAATAACAAAAATGCATACATCTTATACCTGAAAGCTACCTGTAACAGACAACATTAACTATTCATGTTAGATAATAAAATAGGGGTTTATTGGTGGTGGTGGTGATGATGATGATGGTGGTGGTGATGGTGGTGGTGATGATCTTTCGCAAAATTCATCTCCTGTGTCCTTCCCTCCCTCCCTCCCTTCTCCTACCCATTCCACGCACATACCCACCCCCATCACCACCTCCATCACCACCTCCTTCTTCCTATCACCCATCACCCACCCATTATCATCCTTTTCACCCTTTGCATCTTCGGAAGTAGAAGAGAAAAATGAGAAAAGAATGAGGAGAAAGAAATAAGGATAATAAGGGCGACGTGAGAAAAGTCAGAGAGGGAGACAACAATAACAACAACTACAACTACTACTACTACTACTACTACTACTACTACTGCTACACTCATGAAATCACCACTACCACCACCATTACTGCTATAATCACCACCAACACCATCACCACCATAACCATCACCTCACCTCCCTGATCAACACCACCACCATCACCATCACCACCACCATCACCGCCTCATCTTCCCTCCCTCCCTCTCCTTCCTCCCCTTCCCCCTCCCCTTCCCCTCCTTCTTCAGAGATACCTGCCGAGGGTTTGCTCACCTGCCGTGTTCCCAGCTCAGTGCGATGCTGCGATTGGAGGTGAGACAGGCGGCCTACAGGTACAAGACTCACGTTCATTTTTTTCTTACCTTTCATATTTTTTATTTATTTTCTTTCCATATTTTTTTCACCTCACTAATTCACAAACTGTCATTTATTCTTTAACATATCTCTAGTTTTCCCGATTTACTTTGTTATCCGTTCTACCTCTACCCACCTCAGGGGACTCCTCTTTTTATCCTGCGCTGGGCGACCACAAACAAACATTTCTTGGTCAACACAGAAGCTTCCATTGTAGTGTCGCCTCCGTCAGGGTGCGGAAAAGTGTTTTGCACCTGAGTTGGGGAAAGGTGTGCCCTGGGAACGACTGGGAACGTGTTCAAAAAGAGAGACAGGCGAGAGAAGGGGAAAAAGAAAGGTAGGCCGTGAAGCAGGAGAGGGACAGACAGACAGACAGACGGATAGATAGTCACACACACACACACACACACACACACACACACACACACACACACACACACACACACAATCTGGGACAGAGACAAAGACGGAGAGAGAAGGATGACTTTCAAAGGAATCTTGAAAATAATTACGGGAAAACACGAGGGGAAGACGAGCATAAAATTAATGTCATTCACAACGAGGATAAGATTCGCCCCTTCATTCTCGAGATCTAATCCCATTTTCCGCGACCTAATTACATGCCTAATGCGTCTCAAGAGATCAAGTTCAACTCCATTTAATTAAAACAAACTAAAGATGCTTGAATCCCCTTTGTATGCATTAGTTCATTAATTAGCAGATGAGCAGCTTTTCTCTTTAATCGCAAGGTTAGGATGATGTTTTTATGACGGTTTATGGAGTCTATTCGGATTTAGTAGTTTTGGGTGAAGGGAAAACTTGGTCTGTCACCTTTCCCTGCGCTTGGAGGACGATAGACAAACAAACGGCGAAACAATATTAAAACAGATCACCTGGTCACCTCTCCTCCCGAACCTTACCTCTTTCGGCCACTCCCCTGAACTCTTTTATAGTAGCAGTGAGTAGCGGGCTTTTTTTCATTATTATCTCTTTTTTTTCTTCTTTTTGTTTTGCCGTTGAGCTGTTTCCTTTGCTGTAAAAAAAACTGTAGAGGTGAAGGGAAATGTCTCGGCTTCCTTGTCCTAAATATTGCTGTTTCTAGTCTTCCTTTGTTGTCAAGCTCCACACTCTCTTAGCAAAAGCTGGTCTGAGTAGTGAAGATTATCAGGTAAAATGAGCTTCCTGGGTGTCGTATAAACATTGTAAGCCACGTTAATCATATAATGTGCATGTATCTGGACACCTCCCGAAATTGACCCCTCTTTCGGCCACCTCTTTGGATTCTTTTTAGGGGCAGCGAGCAGCGGGCTTGTTTATTATTATTGTTTCCTTTTTTGTGCCCTTGAGCTGTCGCCTGTGTTGTAAAAAAAAAAAAAAAATATCGGTTTAATGATCACTGAAGTAGTTATAATAGTCACTTTGGCGTTCACTTAATAATTCTTTGCTGTATCATTTTATATGTTGGCCAAGTTTGCCTCACTGAAATGTCACTTAATCAGTCTGCCATTGTTGTCCAGTGTCAGTATTTATTCTCATCCATTTGTCTTTTATTTTATGATGTGAACTCGAACACTGCACGCGGATATTTTAACTAGATTACTTTTTCAAGGTAAAGAACTTATCCAAAATATCCACGGAATCAGTCACGACTCACCTTTCTTCAGGCATTTTTTTTCCGGCAGCGACTCGTGCGTATCAACACTCACGTTAGTCAGCCAGCTAGTCAACCAGTCAGTCAGTCAGCCAGTCAGTCAGTCAGTCAGCCAGTCAGTCAGTCAGTCAGCCAGTCAGTCAGTCAGTCAGCCAGTCAGTCAGTCAGTCAGCCAGTCAGTCAGTCAGTCAGTCTATCTTTCTAACCAATAGGTAGGTCAGCCAATCATCAACTTTGCACTGCCTTGCCCGCGGTTATCGGTAAAAAAAACCTTAATTTCAATCATCTTGAACACCTCCTCTCCACCTTCATCCTTTTCTGTCGATGCTTCTGCCTCCTCCTCTTCCTCCTCGTCCTCCTCGTTAACCTCATCCTTATCATCATCATCATCCTCATCCTCCTCGTTAACCTATTCACCATTATCCTCATCCTCGTCCTCCTCGTTAACCTCTTCATCATCATCCTCATCCTCGTCCTCCCCGTTAACTTCCTCATCCTCGTCCTCGTCCTCGTTAACCTCCTCGTCATCTTCATCATCCTCGTCTTCCTCGTTAACCTCCTCCTCCTCCTCGCCCCCCTTGTTAACTTCCTCCTCCTCATCATCATCATCCTCATCCTCGTCCTCCTCGTTAACCTCATCATCATCATCATCATCATCCTCGTCCTCGTCCTCGTTAACCTCCTCGTCATCATCATCCTCATCCTCGTCCTCCTCGTTAACCTCCTCCTCCTCCTCGCCCCCCTTGTTAACTTCCTCCTCCTCATCATCATCATCCTCGTCCTCGTCCTCCTCGTTAACCTCCTCCCCTCCTCCTCCTCTCCCTGCTTGAGGTGATCCAAGACTTACTCAAAAGTATTTCCAGGAAACTAAATCAGAGCGCTCGTCTGCATCACCTGAGCATTAATGTATAAAAATAACACCAATCATATAATAAATGTTTCTTTCTCCTCATCGTCCCTGTCACTTAAGCATCCCGCCGTTTTATGTAAAGAGTTCAGGCTTGATATAAAACAAATTATTATTTTTTTGTATTTTATTATTGTGATGTTGAAAAACTGTGCACACCACCATCCTCCCGGGTCACGTGACAAATCCAATAACATAACGAGAGCTTGAAAGCGACCTATTCTTTTTTTCTCAAGCATCGGAGCATATTTTCAAAAGTACAGCTGAACAATTCAAAATATATAAAAAATACAACCCAACTATAAAAAAATATGTGCTGAATAATCCAAAACCTTAGGAGATAATGGTGAACAAAAACTTGAAATGCATCTGAAAATAAACACAGCGGCGCGTCTGGCCAACAAGACTCAACACAGCCGAGCACTCCGTGAGATTAAAGTCCAGCTCGGTAGTGAACATCTTCAAATGAATTATTAATAATATATTTCATACATTGTGGAACACACCATCCTGAATAACATAATGCTCTGTATAATATTAGTGAAGGTAGTGAAAGTAGTAAAAGTGATAAATTATTAATTGCAGTAGTAGTATTACTAGTAGTAGTGGTAGTAGTAGTAATAGTAGTAGTAGTGACGGTGGTGTTGGTGGTTGTAGCGGTAGTAGGAGAAGGAGGAAAAGGGGATAAAAAAATGTACATTACGGTATTAAAATAATCTGAATAATGATATATAGGAGACAGCGTTATATTCTCTGTAATAGCAATAAATGATAAAGATAGATATATTTTCTGCCATGACAGTGGTCACAAGGCTACACCAGTGTTTGAAGACACCGAGTCATATTGTGAAAATAGAAACTACTCTCTTTGTCGCTGAAAGCCAATATAAATAATAATGATCAATAGAATCTTATGTACATCAGGTACTGCAGTGTACATCGTAAAGCCTTCGTTACCACGACCAGCATCGCCATGAAATAAGTCACTGTCAGTCACTGACTTATGCTTTTTACATCACGTCCCATCAGTCATCACCATCATCAGGAGCACCAGCATCACTAGCATCAGGAGCACCATCATCACTAGCATCAGGAGCACCATCATCACTAGCATCAGGAGCACCATCATCACTAGCATCAGGAGCACCATCATCACTAGCATCAGGAGCACCATCATCACTAGCATCAGGAGCACCATCATCACTAGCATCAGGAGCACCATCATCACTAGCATCAGTCATCACCATCATCAGGAGCACCAGCATTGTCACTAACACTGAATTATGACTCGCAATACAAGGACCTTTTTTTCAGTAATATAAATCATCAATCAATCAATCAATCAATCAATATATATATATATATATATATATATATATATATATATATATATATATATATATATATATATATATATATATATATATATATATATGCAGTTATCATCTGATACGGCAGACAATCACTACAGTTCTGCCTAAAATGCAGCATCAGCATAATTTTTTGTCCTCATAAATTATGTCATAATCGTTTGCAGAAATCTTCATGATCATAATGACTGATTTTTACTTTTCGTAATATATCTGTACTATTATGTTCGTTATGCAGTTATACTGTCCATAATCATGGCAATACAAAAAATCATAGTCATCATCATTTAG
Source organism: Eriocheir sinensis (assembly GCF_024679095.1). Taxonomy (NCBI): domain Eukaryota; kingdom Metazoa; phylum Arthropoda; class Malacostraca; order Decapoda; family Varunidae; genus Eriocheir; species Eriocheir sinensis. Next base: position 23,007,370 of record NC_066515.1, read on the forward strand.
TACTAGTAAGGCATCGTAGCAATAACCCACACTTGTAAAAACAATGATAGAAGCACACATTAGCATCCGGCCCGCTGTCCCTGATGATCTGCAGCATGAACGGGACTTTTATCCTTTTGTATTTTCTTGTGATAACACGAGCATCAGTAAGGCATCGGGGTAACGGTAGTGCCTGTGGCCACAGGAGGTCCAGTCGTCACTATGATCACATCATCACAAGTTTCTAAGACACAAAGGCACAAGTGTTGCTCAGGACGGAGCGTGAGTGGGGAGGGTGTGCGAGAGCGAGAGTGAAGGGAGGTGCGGGACTCTAAACACAATACACTTACCACCCCGGCTGTCACCCATTCTCGAGCACTGAACTTTACCCTGTCATCACCCTTAACTCTTGAGTTACGCCTTGAGGTACGTACCACCGCGGTGTACAGTTTGCCATAACGCTACAATGTTGCCGTCCACGCTGGCGTCACCCTCCTTATGCCTCGCTGGGTAGGGTCTGGCAGGCAGGCGTCAGCAGCGGGTCTATCCGTCCTAAGGTTGTTGTTGTCGGGCCTGTTCCGCCATCTCGAGGTGGAAGGGCAGGAAGCACTCCACGCACAGCGGCACGTGGCACACCTGGCACATCATGCTCGTCCTCTTGAGTCCGAGCTTGCGGCGGGAGTGCCTCAAGCAGCCGAGTGTTCTGGGGCGGCTGCTCTGGTTCTGACTGAGGATGGGCCGAGGAAAGTGTTCACTGCCGAGAAGATGACCCGCCCCCTGCCACTGCTGCTGATGCCGCCAATATTGTTGTTCATACTGGCAAGCAGGAGCGGCAGCGGGGTGCTGAAGGGCTTGGGGCTCCCGCTGTTCCTGAGGAATTACCTCCAGAGGAGCAAATGGGTCTTGAGCCAAAAAGCTTTGTTCTTGGGGCGGAGGTGATGCTTGGTACTTCACCGTGACTGGGTACCCTGCGGCTGGAGACATCTGATGGGGCAGAATCTGGTAGTGTCCAGGGTGTTGCTGCACGTCCCGGCCACCAGACACTCCTGTTAGATACGTTTGGTGGCCCTGCATAAACTGGCCCGGCGTGGGATACACTTGCAGATTCTGAAGGACGTGGCCCGGGCCATTTAGTCCTTGGCTGCTCTGATAGACGCTGTCTGGCGGGGGAGAGTATTTGAAAGCTTGGCCTCCCGCTGGCGGCGACACCTGGTGGCCTAAATGTACCTGTCCTTGGGGAGGAGACAGGTGGTGGCTCGAAGGCAGCTGGCCCTGGGCGGGAGACGTCTCGTGGCCTTGAACCACCTGTCCCTGCGGCTGGAGAGAAGAAACTTGGTCGCTCTGTAGAACGGGGCTGCTGGAGGAAGGAGACGCCAGGTGGCCGTGGAGCATGTGAGCCTGCATGCTAGAAGGGGACGTCTGGTGGAGCTGTGTTGCTTGCTCCCTGACACGAGGCACCCGGTGGATCTGTTCCACCCGTTCCCTGGCACCAGACAGGTGTGGGATCTGTGTTACCGCACCCCAGGCTCCAGCCACCTTCTGAATCTGTGTCTCCAAGTTGCTCTGCACCACGGGGCTTCCTGCTGCTGGAGACACGCGAGTGCTACATTGCACCCGAGCCTCGCCGGGAAATGCTAGGTGGCCCTGAAGTATCTGTCCCTGGGCTGGGTGAACTTGATGGCCATGAAAAACGTGGCCTCTTGAGATGGCAGACACATAGTTCCCCGGTACTTCCTGCTCCGGGGTGACAGTCTTTTTGTGGCTGTGTACTTCTTGCACAGGCGTCTGTGTCCCCTGGTCAGCTGGGGAAGGCAACTGAGGGTGTATAGCTTTAGGATACTTGTGGCCAGCAGGATGAGGATACTGCTGACCTGCGAGGGAGGAATTCTGCTGGCTGACTGAGGCTGAACTCTGCCGAGTGGCGGGGGGAGTATCCTGGATGCCTGCTGCATCTGAAGTCTCGTGGCAACACCTGATGGGAGGACCATCTTGGTCTGGGGAGGAAAGATTCTGGTAGTGTGTGGTAGAGGGACTGTGGTAGCCTGAAGTGGAGGGGCTCTGGTAGCCGGAAGGGGAAGGGTCCTGGCAGCCGGAAGGGGAGAGACCAAGGTAGCCTGAAGTGGAGGGGCCCTGGTACCCTGAGGGGGAGGGGCCCTGGTAGCCTGAGGTGGAGGGGCCCTGGTAGCCTGAGGTGGAGGGGCCCTGGTAGCCAGAAGGGGAGGGACCAAGGTAGCCTGAGGTGGAGGGGCCCTGGTAGATTGATGTGGAGGGGCCCTGGCAGACTGATGTGGAGGAGCCCTGGTTGCCTGAGGTGGAGGGGCCCTGGTGGCCTGAGGTGGAGGGGCCTTGGTGGCCTGAGGTGGAGGGGCCTTGGTGGCCTGAGGTGGAGGAGCCCTGGTGGCCGTGGAGGCGTTGGAGTGACTCCTTTTCCTCCTCGTCGAGAACAAACGGCAGGTTCTCCAGATCCTCGAGGGTGAAGTGCAGCGGACCCTTGCCATCGTCTCCTGCGGAAAGGAATATAGTTAGAGCCACTGAGGGACACGCCTTGGTGCTGCCCCGCCGTTCCGTACGGGAGGCACACACCTTCACGCCAAGGTGTCACGCTAAACATTCCTAGCACACCAAGGGCACACGCTAGAGTTCCTATCACACCAAATCTCAAGTTACACCCGTCCCTCGCTCACCCAAGATTCAGTGTATGTCCGTGCCACACCACACCTGTTCTTGACTCACCAAGGACACCCAGCACGTCCCCGCATCTTTCGGAGACGCTACACGCCGAGGAAGGAAAGCCCGAGGAGCGTGCACAAAGTAAGACACCGAGATGACCTCGCGTGTCCTGCGGCGTGAAGCCGACACAAGCCAGGGGGACTTGTAGGAGCACCCGTAGGAGGCCGCTTCCCATGCGAGTAACTCCTGAGATTACTCGCATGAGCAATCTTTTCTTGCAAGCAGATCACTTGTAGGAGAAAGTGCGCTTAGTTTTTTTTTTTCTTTTTTACTAATACAGGCATAAATATAGGCTGTATGTTAAATATTTATGACTGAAAAGTTTTTTGATTCTTATTTACAAGCGAATTAACTCAGTTTTCTCAACCATCCCATGATGTCAGGCAGGGCGCGCTGTGAGGGCCTGACGCTGCCGAGCGCTGCCACGCATGTTATTGTACTGCACGCAGCCTCGTCTACGTGTGAACTATGTAAGTGACCCGGCTGATTTATTATTTTTTTTTTCGGGGGGGATACCTTGTACTGACTTAGTGACCGAAAAAAATTGCATCACCGGAGAAATGTTTATAGTTTTAAAGCATTTGACTTTTTCACTACTTAACGCCTTCATGGGAGTAAGCTTTATAGATAACGAGTGATATGCTCTCATGATCAATCTGTTACCGAATGGCCCTGCCTGTGACATGTTTTCAGATCCACCTTTCAAAGGAATGTAACTCCAACAATATTTTCATTCTTGCAATTTAAAATCGTCATAAATATAAATAATTATAACCATCGTGGCAAGATAGATAATGAAAAATATTATTGGAAACAGCAACAACAAAAACAACAACAACAACAATAATAATAATAATAATAATAATAATAATAATAATAATAATAATAATAATAATAATAATAATAATAATAATAATAATAATAATAATATAAAAATAATAATAATAAAAATAATAACAATAATAATAATAATAATAATAATAATAATAATAATAATAATAATAATAATATATAATAATAATAACAATAACTGATAATAATTACAATGAGGAATTAAAATTCAAAAGAAAATAAATTACTAACAATGAAGTTAATAACAGTAATGGAAACAGAAGGAAAAAGCAGAGGGAAAACAATATAAAAGAAAAGTGTAACATATTTTTTATAATAATATTCCTGGAGGTAACAGTATTAGTAATAATAAAAGTAATTATCAGGTACTTTACAGAAGAAGAAGAAAAGAAAATATAAAGAATTGGAAGGTCACTGGTAATAATAATGATGATGATAATAATAATAATAATAATAATAATAATAATAATAATAATAATAATAATAATAATAATAATAATAATAATTAACAATGAATAATATAATAATAGGTTAAGAAACAAAAGAAATGTAATTGCACTTGTGACACTATCAACACTAACAAGAACAGGAACAAGAAGAACAAAAAAATACTAGAATATAAGATGAGGCAATTTTGCTGATAATGATAAGAAAAATAAGGTAAATCGGGAAGACTATAGCAATAATGATGATAATAATGATAACACTGAAAGGAAGGTGACGGATAAGAGGAAAGAAGAAGAAGAAGAAGAAGGAGAAGGAGAATTAAAAGAAAAGGAAAAATGTAAAAAAAAAAAAAGAAAACGAAGAAGAAGAAGAAGAATTAGAAGAATAGGCAAAAAGTAAAGAAAAAAGAAAAAGAAGAAAAAGTGGAAGTTTTAGTTATTGGAAATTAATAATAGATTAAGAATGAAAAGAAAATGGCAGTAATTGTGATGATAATAAATTAAACCAATAAGAAGAAAAAGAAGAAGAAGAAGAGGAGGAAAATCGAGATAGAAAAAGAAAAAGAAAATAAGCATTACAAAAATGATAAATCTCTTCCGAAAAGAATCAACCCTAATTCGAGTGCAGTTATGTAAATAAATAAATGTTTCTACAAATATACATAGGCGAGTCTTCATAAAACTCTTCAACAGTTACCCATTAAAAACTACATTATCACGCATCTGGCTGTCATTTCCTCTGATTATTTTTATGCGCCAGTTCGACGGTCCATCACAGTGTCATTGTAACCGCTCAAACCAAACTAAATTCTCCACAATAATTCTCTTTTTCCTGTCAATAAACACTAAGGAGACTTCTCGTGAGGTCTGCTAAATTTCATCCTTTTTATGTCAATCCCAAACAACAATACAGGGAATTTTCGTAGTATGTTGTGTTTGGTTTGAGAGCTTACGGACCTGCGGTATTAGACTGTAAAACTGGCCCTATATTCCACGTCTTAGGCGATATATTTGTGCAGGAGTGACGAATGTTTTATGATAGCACAACTAGGGGTATAACGTTCTCTCTCTCTCTCTCTCTCTCTCTCTCTCTCTCTCTCTCTCTCTCACACACACACACACACACACACACACATTAAACTATATACTTTAAGAACATAACAATTTGTAACATTTTTTTATACAGACTTGAAAATGAATGACTAACTAAATGGTATCCCGACGAAGGCTCAGAAAGAGGGAGAGTACTTCCTTATTTAACTCATTTAACTCGTCACCTGCGGCGAGGCGTGCACGTCGTACGAGGAAGCAAAGGGGCAGTGGTAGCACAGTCAAGCAAAGGGGCAAGTGGTGTTAGGAAGGGATGAGGCCTGAATCGGAACTGAGGTGGAACGAACACTTACCCGCTGCAGGAGGGCTGCTGCTGTTGCTGTCCCCACAAGGTGCATTACGTTGCCTGTTGAGGCCACTGAAATCCCGGTTAAATGTAAGTCGTTGTCTCTTAGATGGCGGAGAAATGGAGCTTTTCTTCAGCCTCTGCTTCTTCTTCTGCTGCTGTTGCTGCTGCTGTTGTTGTTGTTGTTGTTGTTGTTGTTGCTGATGCTTTTGGAGATGTCTTTCCTTCCTGGCCTTTTCTAAGATCTCTTGTCTGAAGGTTTCCAGACGCTGCAGCGCCAGTTTGTATCGCTGTGTGTCCTGCGGCTGCTGTAGCTCGGCCTTCAGTGACCTCATCGCTACCCACAGGAAGTGCTGCTTCATGGCCCCCATCTGCTGGCCCTTCAAGCACTGCTCCTCGTTGTACTCCTCTCCCTCCTCCCGTGGCCTCTTCAGGCTGTTCTGTTGGCACTGCACAGGAGGCGGCTCAGGCTCCTGAGGGCCCGAGCTAGTGCTGGTGGAAGCGCCACTCGGGTCGGGCGGCGCCATGGACCCCTTCATTTCACACGGTGGCTTCCCTGACCTCGCCTCAGACAGCGGAGAAGCTCGACTGCACAGCTCGAGGACAGACACTGAACTGACCCAAGACAAGTGACTGGGTCTCATGATTGAGGGGAGAGGATTAAGGCGGCATAAAACACACAGAGGTGAGGTGCTACCTTACTGCAATTAGAGGTCGGCGGCTCTCTTTGACATCCACTTGACCCCGCAAGTGACGCGATGATGAGGTCACGGCTTAGCGGCTCATCAGACGCGCCGCCTGAGCGAGGGCTGCGAGGGCAGGGAGGTTCGTTGAGGCGTAGAGGAATATGGTGAGCAATGATGGGCCTTCCTGCTACAGGCCGTGCCTTTACTCGTCATTCAAATCTTTTCGGAGAGCGGGAGTTGAAAATATTCATCCCCAAAATAATACAAGCTGCATGGAGGGAGCGGCGAGTGATTTGTTTACGAGTAGGCGAGGGGCGGGCGGCCAGGTGCGATTGGCCCGGGCCCTGCGGTGGGGCGCCTTTATTACTTCGGCATCATTTTTAAAACCAATCAAATTCAACAATAAATGCTGTCGGCGATCTTGCCTTTAATTTATAGCAGTTCATATTTTCATATATAACTTTTCACTCAGATTTTCGGGTCTGTCAGAAATATTCCTACTTGTCCCGCGGCCACGCGAGAGACACGTTTAGCTGTGCATTTTCCAAAACGTATCAAATAAGTCTTATTCAGTAGCCCAGCCTCTCACGCTGGTCAGGCATTTCACTGCAGCCGCTGCAGTGTTTGCAGTCACCGGCAGTAATATTTATTTTTTCGACACTGATCTCCGAAAACTATTAGGGGGTAAAAAATTTCCTTAGATCTTCAGGATACTGAAAATGTCTACACGACCCACGCCCTTACGGGAAAGTTGAAAAATTATCGTGTGGATCATCATTCCAGATAATCATATAATCACTTCCTTTTCAATGTTTTTTTGCCGTTAATATTTCTTCTTCAAGCGTTGTGGCATTATCACAAGCAGCCAGACTGAAGTCTTTACCTTAGTCGAAAAACTATAGCAATTATTAATTCATTTCCTTATAGTTAACTTACTGAAGCTTTACATAAACATATTTTTATGTGGGCGCGCGTGTGAGAGGTCTTTGCGTGAGTGCCAAAATTTTTTTTCCTATATAAACAAGACAGACGTAACACCAAATCACTTTACATGCTTTATTCAGCAAGAACAGCATCCTTTTAGTGTGAAGGGTGTCACCTTATAAAGAGATCAGTAATAGATTTAACGTTCAGCAAAGATCACAGACACTTTCCCTAACCATTCACTATAACACACTCACGTCATTTAAGCCTCATCAAGCATTCCTTTACCACTCCTCCACAACTCCAGGTAGCGAAAGAGGTGGAGAGTCAGCGAATTCCATGGGCTTACACTCACCTTTCTCTTACCTGAGCGTCGCCCCGCCCCACCCGCGGCAGCTTTGATGAGTCGGTGGGGGGGTGGCTTGGCTGCGCTGTTGGGGTGGGAAGGATGGAAAACGGGATGTGTTCGGGGAAGGGAGGGATACTAACGGAAATCAGGGTGGTATTAGTGATGATAATGATGATATATATTTTTTACAGTAAAGGAAACAGCTCAAGGGAAAAAAACAAAGAAAACAATGATGAAAAAAGCCCGCAAATCACTGTAACTATTTATATCATTGTTATTAGCATTAGTAGTAGTAGTAGTAGTAGTAATGGTATTGTTGTTGTGATTATTTTTGCTGTAGTAATTGTCGTAATTGTTGTATAAGCTAAATAACCTACAGGCCGGAAGTCTTGCTCATCTCAAATTATGTAAACGTGGCAGACATGAAGTATATATTTTTTTGTTTTCTTGCGGGAAAAAAACTCAAGGTGTGCTTTCTTTTATTATATTATCATATATTAAAAAAAAAACAATAGTAATCTTTGAAATACACGCGCTAAATAAACACGGCAAAAACTTACAGTAAGCTTTGAAAACACTCACGCTAAATAAACACGACAAAAACCTACAGTAAGCTTTTAATAACACTCGCGCTCAACAAGAACCGTTAAGCAGTTGTCGCGGCGGCACTATCAATGGCTCCTCAGTCCGTGTCACTCTCACCTGAGTCGGACCTCACCTGGCCACGCCTGACCCACGGCGAACTTTGATGTGCGGAAGGACGTGTGGCCAGGCTGCGGGGGTCGGAGAGGAAGGGACAGTAGTGGGATGGTGGGGATGGGGAAGGGAAGGTTTTGGGGTGGGCTGGTTTGGGCGGGGGCGGAAAGGATTGGTTGGGGGGACTATTTGGTTGCTATAGTGACGGTAACAACATTAGGATTTATAATGGTAATGATTATAATTGTAGTAGTAGTAGTAGTAGTAGTAGTAGTAGTGGTAGCAGTAGTAGTAGAAGTAGTAGTAGTAGTAGTAGTAGTAGTAGTAGTAGTAGTAGTATCACTATTATATGAATAATCATCGGGTCAGTACGTTATTTTCATAATAAATAAATGTGTAAGTCATTAACAGAGAGAGAGAGAGAGAGAGAGAGAGAGAGAGAGAGAGAGAGAGAGAGAGAGTTAGTGCGTGTGTGTGTGAGTTCCGTGAGTGGGTGCAGAAGTGGCTGTATCACGGCCCCATAGATGTAAATTAAAGCATAATTTATTCCTAACGAAGATAAACGAACACAAAATCACTAAATTTTAGCTTACTATTTACTGATATCACATCAGTTTATAAAAAAACAAAGCGTCTGAACCTCAAATTAAGGTATTGACAGCAAGACTCACAAACAACAGACACCATAACGGCTTCATGCAGCGTTTAAATTCAACAAACACTAATCAAGCATAATTAACCACTGCCTAAACTCCATTCATTCGCCCATTCATTCCCTGCCACCATGGCCGTCGGTGTCCTTGGAGGAGGCGGCGCGGCGGCGAGATCAATGGCTTTTAATCCCCGTTTCTCCTACCCGAGCCTCACCTGGGCAGCCCCGCCCCGCCCGCGGGACTCTTTGATGTGCGGGTGACGGGTGGCGAGCTGCGGTTTCGGCGCGGGCAGGATCGGGAAGGGTGTTGGAGCCTGGCGGTAGTGCCAGAGCGTGTGATAATTATACTTATGATAACAGCACTAGTAATAATAATATTTATAAATGAAAAAAGTTATGATAATAATAATTGTAATAATAATTAATTACAATAGAAATAAAAATAGTAATGATAATAATAATAATAATAATGATAATAATAATAATAATAACAACAATAATAATAATAATAATAATAATAATAATAATAATAATAATAATAATAATATTAATAATAATAATATTAGCTAAGAAATGATTATATTATCAATAAAAATATTATTTTATTGGTAGTTTTGCTATTGTTCTTACTGACATAATTATTGGTAATATAATAATGATAACGTCAGGAAACACGTTTTTACCTTCAAATTATATACTGAGCAATACATACATTAATTGTACATTCATATTATTTTGCTCAAACATTATAGTGTGTGTGTGTGTGTGTGTGTGTGTGTGTGTGTGTGTGTGTGTGTGTGTGTGTGTGTGTGTGTGTGTTCTCGTCTCCTGCAGCTTCCTTTGGTCATAATCATCTTATAGAAAAAAAAACATTCGCATTATTCCTGCTAACCTTGATATTTAACATTTCTATTATTCCGTTCAACGTAATGTTAAAAGATAATAAAAAAATAACTGACTACAAATAATCATGACAAACATCTTCAGGAACCATCATTACATCTTCAAAAAACATTATTACACTTCTATTACGTTTTCAACAGACACTGCTGAATAACGGAAGTATCTCGTGGGGCAAGCAACAGTAACACTTAACGTGACCTTCCATTCCCTCAGTAGTAGCCATTCCCGAAGGTGTGGCTGGCGGCGGCAAAGATCAATGACTGCTGATCCCCGTGTCACTCACCTGAGCCTCACCTGACCCGGCCACCTCGCCTTCGGGAACCTTTGATGAGCAGGTGGACGGGTGGCTTAGGCCGGAGTGCTGGGCTGGTGGGAGGAGGGAAGGTTTAAATGGCGGGCAGGGTGATTGTTTTGCATTTGTCTTTATTGATTGTAGCAGTAATAGTAGTAGTAATAGTAATAGTAGTAGTGGTAGTAGTAGTAGGAGGAGTAGGAAAAGAAAGAGAAGGAGAAGGAAGGAGAAGGGGAGGAGGAGAGAGGAAGAGGAGGAGGGCATTCTCATTCCTTACATTTTACTTCCTTCTTACAGTTCCACTCTTCAAAGTAACAAAATATATCTCTCCGGCCAATATCTTCCCCCTTATTATTTTAACACCACCTGCTTTTGAGTCCCTAATGCTCTTAACCTAATTTTAGAAACTTTTACTAAGCTGTTTTTACCTTCCTGATTCCTCATTATAACCGAGTAAATCTTCCAGTGGAGTGAATGTGCCGAATAATATGTTGTAGATGTGTTTATAGTTTATTTTTTAGTTAATAATTCATCTTGTAGGGATAGAAAGTGTCATTAAGCGGCTTAGACTGTATTTTGATTTTGGTTTTGTGTCAGAGAGAGAGAGAGAGAGAGAGAGAGAGAGAGAGAGAGAGAGAGAGAGAGAGAGAGAGAGAGACGTTTTTCGACTTGACTTTCGACTTGATATCACTTGTTTTAATTACTTTGTTATTCTCTAAAAGGATTATCACTGAAAGGATTGTGATTAAAGAAGATTATTAGTATTTGATATCCAGTATAACCCTGAAGCCACGTCAGGTATATGGGCGCGTAAACTGCTGATTTATTATACTTCAAACTTGTGTATATGTTAGGGGATTGAAGCGACTTATTTTTTTGTATCGGACCGTAAACTGCTAATTTGTTTTACTTAAGACTTGTGTATATGTTAGGGGACTGAAGCGACTTTTTTTTTTAAATCAACAGTTGAAGCTAAAGTTGCCATGTATTTTCTGGCTTTTTATTTCCCGTTCATGTTTCGTAATGGATAAAGGCAGTCGATCATGAACCTGTTTCTCACGACTCTCTTTGCCTTGCTTTTTTTAATAGAACCCTGTAATTATACATGCATTTATACCTGTATTACTTCACCTTGTTTCCCGTTGTGTTTTCATCTATTAATTACTTACCTTCACCGTATTATTGTTTATTTCTTAATTACTTTCCTACCTGCTAATGACACGTTATAAGGTCATTGTTTCCTCCAGCCTCTCTGCGTAGTGTTATACAACTAAACGCTCTAAGTTCCTATAGAATGGATATCAAAATGTTAGAATCGAGACATTCATAAGGTTTCAGATTCAACAGGGACATAGGCAAAAATGTTCTTAAGTCTAAGCTTTTTCGTATTTACTGATAAAAATTATCTGAGCTCCTGAAACGTCCACTCCAAACAGTATAATATCCTTTGGCTCTCTCCGTTGTATACTTATGTCTATATAATTTGTTCTGATGAATAACTTACCTCATTTTTGTTATATTACAAGAAATAAACGTGTCGGGGGGATGGGGGTCAGGAGAGTGAGAGAAAGAGACAGGCAGAGAGACAGGGAGACAGATAGAGACAGAGACAGAAACAGAGTGAGACAGTGACAGAAAGAGGGAGAGGCGGGGTAGTGGGGGAGGGTGTTGGGCCCCTCTCCACCAGCGGATGTGTGGACGTAATCAGACCATCTCTAGGGAGGGGCAACGATGTATGTAGGTAGCCTGTGTGCGCCCCGATGGTTGGGACACACACACACACACACACACACACACACAGCCCTTATAATTACACCCTCCCCTATTAGATAACACTGCACTTGATAATTAAGCCAATACTAATCAGCGCTCATTAAGCCGTCGGGTTATTAGCAAAGGTGTGTTGAGAGAGAGAGAGAGAGAGAGAGAGAGAGAGAGAGAGAGAGAGGGAGAGGGAGAGCACCACTTCACTAGCCATAAACCCTTCCACTGCCACCACTACCACCACCACCACCACCCCGGAACACGCTATAGACTCCTTCGTGAGGGAATCGAGTCCTCTTTTAGTGCCTCAATGACATTCCGCGTCGTGACCAGCGAATAAAACCCGGGAGAGGAGCATCAGTATTCTACACACACACACACACACACACACACACACACACACACACACACACACACACGCAAATTAAGAGATACCATGAATACTTTCTCGTGTAAGGCCGGTTTTTTGTCTTTCTGTATCTCTCTCTCTCTCTCTCTCTCTCTCTCTCTCTCTCTCTCTCTCTCTCTCTCTCTCTCTCTCTCTTCTGTTTATATTGTGAATTATAATGAAAGGAACGTGACTCAAAATTGCCGCTTATAAATCAAAAATATCAAAAAGTAACAAAGAAAAAGTTAACAGGAAACAAACAAACATTCAAAACAAACAATCAGACAGACAAACAGAGAAACACAGGAAGTACTTAATCAGACAGGCAGAGACAAAAACCACATACCCAAACACACACAAAAACACACACACACGCAGACCACACACAACAGCCTGCACCTTCCCCAGCTTGGAGTGACCGTACCGACCTGCTGATTGAAAACTGGACAGCCTCATTTGGCAAGCCCGTAACCCTCTCAGACCCGCACTCAGGAACGAGGGAAGATAAGAAAGAGGATGAAGAAGAAGAAAAAAAAAAAAGGAAAGTGAAGGTAAATGAAGGAGTGAAGAATGAGAGATGTGAAGAGAGGAGAATAGTAAAAAAAAATGGAGAGAGAAATGAAAGGAAAAGATAAAGAAAAGTGGAGAAATAATGAGATAAAAAATGGAGATGAAATGAAGAAAAAGAAGGAGAGAAGAGAAATAGAGAAAACGCAGGTAAAGAGAAAAGACAAGAGAAGAGAGAGAAGACAAGTGAATAAAGAAGTGAAGAGAAAATAAGAGAAGAGATAGCAGAAGAGAAGAGAAGAAAGAAAAAAGAGGGCAGCATAGGGGGCCTCGGACGTGATAGGTATCGCTGAAAAATTGCCAGGCTCCAAGTTACCTTCCCGGCGTCGGCTTCACCTGTAATTAGTATCTCCGGAAGGCCATACATTACCTGTGCCGGTGGAGGTGAGCCGCCCGGTGGTCCGCCAGGCTCTTAATGAAGCAGCTGATAAGGCGGCAGGTGAGCAACGGGCCGAGGAAGGAGAGGCAGAGGTGTAGCAGGGTTGTGGATGCAGGTGGAGGTGTTGTGGTGGTGGTGGTGGTGGTGGTGGTGGTATGTGTGTGTTTTTGTTTTGTTTCGTTAATGACCTTCCCTTGATATATTATTCATTATTTAACCTTGTAAGTTTTTGTTTGTTTGTTTTTTGGTAATGTAGTTTGTGATTTTTTATGTAGTTTTTGTTTGTATGATTTTTTTAGAGGGAGATATCTAGCTTTCTACGTGTGTGTGTGTGTGTGTGTGTGTGTGTGTGTGTGTCTCTCTCTCTCTCTCTCTCTCTCTCTCTCTCTCTCTCTCTCTCTCTCTCTCTCTCTCTCTCTCTCTCTCTCTCTCTCTCTCTCTCTCTCTCTCTCTCTCTCTCTCTCTCTCTCTCTCTCTCTCTCTCTCTCTCTCTCTCTCTCTCTCTCTCTCTCTCTCTCTCTCTCTCTCTCTCTCTCTCTCAGGATCTTTTTACAATATTATTTTTCTATTGTTTGCACAGAATCTTAACAAACTCTACTTTCCAGACATTCTAAGTAATTATTGTTGTATTGTTAAGTATATATATATTTTTTTTGTACCACCTAATTTGGGGAAGCCGTCATTGTTTCCACGGTTACGGCAATTACGGCTCTCATTACTACTCTCCTGCATTGTTTTGGTTCAGCCTAATTGCTCTAAGTTACGTTCGAGTCTACACTAACAACTTATTTCGCGCAGTTTTCTACATATGTATTTTTTTCTGGAATGTCATGGTCTTTTTTTTTTCCTTGCTCGTTTTGTTTATATCCTTTTTGATTCCTCTTTTTCACTACCATTTTCATTCGCTTTTATCTTATTGTTTGCTATTTTTTTACGTTTTGTTTACCAGACTGTCATGTTTGTTTATGTTATTTCTGCTGTCATGTTTAACTCTTGCCTTCCTTCTTTTAACCTCATTTTTCATTGTTTTAATTTGGGATTCGTTTTCTAGTCTCGTCGTTGGTTACTTTCTCCATTATATTTACCTGGAATGCCGTGTTTAATCATCATAATACATAGGCTACGAAGTGACAATCAGTGTTACCAAAGACCGTCACATTATCACAGCAAAGAGAAAGAGGAAGAATTATCAACACTATCCTTCCTCAGCCTCTTCCTCCCTCTTCCCTTCCCTCCCTCCCTCCCTCCATCCCTAAACCCCTCCCTACCTCAGCCTCCGTCTCTCAGCCCCTCAATACCTCCATCTACCTCTTCCTCCCTTATCCCCAACCTCTCTTCCTCTCCCTACCTCAGCCCCTCCCTACCTCCATCTACCCCTACCTCTCTCTTCCTCTCCCTACCAACCCCCGTCCCTTCTTTCCTATTCCACTTTACTTTCTCACTGTCCTGCACATTGTCTTCCGTCCGGTATACATATTTCCGTCTATTTTTCCTTCTTTTTGTTCCTCCTTCGTCTGCACGCGCCGTCTTTATCATCGGGAGCCAACAGGGCGGAACGTCTCCCTTCTTGCATTAAAGGGAAGAAGAGAAAGGAAATTTACTGCGTGGCGTCACAACACCGAACTTATTTTACGTTTTATTAGGGTTTTACGCACCCGGGAAGCCACTGGACCGGGTGGGATAGTAAACAAAAGGGTCGTGTAAATGGTAGTACTTATTGAGGATGCTTTCGTAGTATTAGTAGTAGTAGTAGTAGTAGTAGTAGTAGTAGTAGTAGTTGTTGTTGTTGTAGTAGCAGAAGCAGCTGAAATAGTGGTAACAGAAAGAGTAGAAGCAGTATATAAACTTACACAGAAGCCGCCATCTTACCACCCCATCTCACCTCCATCACAGCATCCTTTTCTTTTCTCTTCTCTTGAGCCTCCCCTAAAGATTTACAGCCGAAGGAGAGGCGAGGACCCGGGGAGTCGCCTTGCGGAGTGATAGCATCGTTACACATCCCTTTATCCCACCTGAGAAGGGGTAATTACTTTATTGGCCTTAACCATCGCTATTCAGGAGGCTTCAAGGTCGCACGAAGAAGTCTCCAAGTCCAATTGTGAAAGGAGAAGGACACTCGACTTATTGTTATATTGTTATGGTAATTAGACGCATATATAAGAGAGTAAGGACTTCTGAGACTTCTGGGTCTGTGTGAAGCAGTTTTAGCATTGTAAGTCTTATGTGGGGTTTGTCTAAGGGTGTTTTGAGGTGCAAGTTTGGCCTTTTTTTACTGTTTCCCATTGTGTTTTATTGTGCAAGATTGGTGGTGGTGTGCTGGGTGGTGTAGAGCTTGCTTGGGTACGTCTTGGGTGTGGTGGTGTGGTGGTGCGTCCCTGGGTTGTGTTACGGTGCGTTGTGGGGTAAATTGTACGCCGTGTAGGGCAGGTAAGCTAGAAAGATGAGACAGGTGTTTCGAGGGAGGTGGTTCAACTTTCATTTTTAGGGTGTACTCTCTCTCTCTCTCTCTCTCTCTCTCTCTCTCTCTCTCTCATTTACCAAGCCTCCATCTTTCCATCTCCATTCCTTCATTACGTTTCCTCCATCATTTTCTCCCCCGCCTTTCTTTCCGTCTTGCCAACACACTCTTTCCCTCTCGCCCTCTTACCCTCCCCGCCTTCACAGCCTCTCTCAGCTCCTTCCTCCTTCTGCTCCTCCTTACCTCACCCTCTTCCTCCAGCGCCCCTCCAGCCCCTTCCTCTCTCAGACCCTCCCTACTTTTGCCCCTCACAACCCCAAACCCTTCTTCCATCTGCCCCTTCCTCTCTCTTCCTCTCCCTACCTACCCCACTCCCTTCTTCCTCTCCCTCCCTCCCTCCCTTCCTCCTTCTGTCTCTCTCCTTCTCTCTCCCTCCCTCCCTCCACCCCCCCCGGCAGCCAGTAGACTTTTCCCTTAATCTTGAGCGCTCGGCTTGAAAAATGAGGGAGGGAAAAAGGGATTTTTTTGACGAAATTCAATCCAGTGGTTAATGATGCCGCCGGGCCCGCACGCTTGCTTCTCCAGACGCTAATTAAGGCCGACCCGCTCACCTGTAACGACCAATTAGCCCTAACGACCCTGTAAGGCGTAATTACCTGTCTATAATAGATATTAGTAAGTTTGCTTTATCCTTCAGGGAGGTTATTTTTTATATGAGTGATTTTCATTATTCTCTCTCTCTCTCTCTCTCTCTCTCTCTCTCTCTCTCTCTCTCTCTCTCTCTCTCTCTCTCTCTCTCTCTCTCTCTCTCTCTCTCTCTCTCTCGTTGACGTTTATAAGAGTAATAAAACAACTTCTTTATCTTCGGCAACAAAGTGATGAACAAAATCGCTCCTTATTTTATTTGTTCTTTATAAATTATAGGTGAGAGAGAGAGAGAGAGAGAGAGAGAGAGAGAGACAAAGAACGGAATCGAAGAGCAAAATAAGAAAGAGAAAGAGGAGGAGCAATAGAACAGAGAGGGAGATAAAGGAAAATGCGGAGAGAACGAACCAGAGAGAGAGAGAGAGAGAGAGAGAGAATAAAGGGGTCGTCCAGTGCGGTAATCTCGTGTATTACCTTGAATAAAATGTCCTTCTTTATGTTGTGACGCGCAGTAATCAGAAGAGGTGGAGGGCGTGTACCTGTGTGAACAATGGCCCCTTTGTGTGTGTGTGTGTGTGTGTGTGTGTGTGTGTGTGTGTGTGTGTGTGTGTGTGTGTGTGTGTGTGCCTCGTCGCCTCTTTCATTTTGGTAAGCTTTCCTATTATTTTTTTTTTTCCTTTTCTTGTCCCGTTTTTTTTTCTGTTCTTAAATTCCTTCTCACTACTTGCCTACTTTGTCTTCTTTTTCCTTTACTTATTTTCTTCTTTCTCTCTCCGTTCCTCTTTTCCTTTCCTCCTTTCTCTCTTTATCCTTCTTTTTTTTCGCTTGGCTTGGTATATCTTTCTTTTTTTCTTTTCTTCCTTCAATTCTTCCGTTTTCCCGTTTTCTTTGCTTCTTATTTTCTCATCGCCTTTTTTTTCTACAGTTAATACTTCCTTTAATTCTTACCTTCCGTTTTCTTTCCTCTCCTTCCTTCCATTTTCTTGCATTTTCTTGTTCATTATTTTCCTTCATCATTTTTTTATTCTTTTATTCTCCTTTCTCTGACATTTCTCCTTCCGTGTTTACTTCTTTTCATCTTGCTGTTCTGCCTCTTTCTACTAACCTTTCTTTTCTTCTTACTAACTGGCCTTTCTCATTTCTTTGTTTCCTTTCTCATGCTTTCCCTTCCGCCGTTTTCTTCCTTCCTCTTCATCTTCCCGTTTTCCTTATTTCCCTTTCTCCTTCACGCCTCTTTTCTAATACCTCTGTTTTTTCGCCTCGTGGTTTCCCTTTCATTGGTGTTTCTCCTTCTGTTTATCTTCTACTACTACTACTACTACTACTACTACTACTACTTTCACTAACACAGCAAATATTATAAGACTGAAAAGGTGATCCACTTCCAAACCTTTTTCTTTGTTTTTACCTTCTAAATTTGCATCCTAAACACACACACACACACACACACACACACACACACACACACACACACACACACACACACACCGCAAACACACCTTTTTCTCACCCTTTTCTTTTCTTTTCCCTCCCTTCCTCTCCACCCTCTCCCTCTCCTTCCTTCTTTCCCTCCACCAACCCTTTCCTTCCCTCTCCCCCTTACCACGTCCATCCTTCCTCCCAGCTCTCCGCACTAGATTTCGGCTCTTTTTTCCTGTTTCCTTAAAAATACACCTCTTATCCATCCCATCCTGAACCCTTCTTTTGGGGCCTCGCTTTGATCGCCACGAGAGAGAGAGAGAGAGAAGAGAGGAGAGAGGAGAAGGAAAAGGGAAAAAAAGCTCACGACCATCTAAAGGCAACAACTCCGTGAAGAAATGAACTCGAAAATCTCTTGGAAACGGGCCAGTGAGTGAAGAAATCTCCCATTTTTCACGCTTATTACCTTCGATTTGACGGTCAGGCGGCCTCGCTGAGTGGGAAAATGGGGGGGAGAAAGGGCCCAATTTAACAGCTAATTGTGTGCCGGGGAATGCTTTGACCGAGAAGGGCGGCCACGGGCGAGTAAATCTGTGTTTGGAGAGAGAAACAACAGCAGCAGACCGCCCGCCCGGGGACACGCTGGCCGCCCGGTCTTGTGGCGATGGAGGGAGCCAAGCGAAGGTCCTGAGCCCGCGTCCCTTGTTGTGTGTGTTCCCCGTGTTTCCTGTGTTACCTGTGCTACACCTGAGCGTTGATTGCCCCCCGCACGTGTTTTCAGGTGAGCCTTCCCGGTGTACCTGACCGTGTGTGTCTTGTTTGTTTGTGTTTTTTTTTCTTTCTTTTTTTTGTCTTTTCCTTTTGCCTTTCTCTTTCTCTCGTTCCGCTCTTAACTTCTTTTATCCCTTTCTTTTTCCTGTTTTTTTTTTTTCCTTTCGTGTGTCGTTTCGCTCTCCGGTATTTTTCATTTTTCCGTTTGTTCCTTTTTTCCTCTTTTTCTTCCTTTTTTTCCCCTTTTACCTTCCTTTCGTTGCGCCCTTAGTCTTTTTTTTCTTTTTCCTTTCGTGCGTCGTTCCGCTCTCGGGTATTTTTCTTCTTTTCTTCTGTTCCTATTTTTCTCTCCTTTTTTCTCTTTTTTTTCCTTTACCTTTCTCTCCTGTTCCTTTTTTATTCCTTTCTCTTATTTTACTCCTTTTTTTGTTCCGCTCTCAGGTACTCTTTCTCTCCTTCTGTCCCTATTTTGTTTCCTTCTCCAGTCTTTTTTCCCTTTCCTTTCCCTCGTTCCGCTGTTATTTTTATTCCATTTCCCTTATTTCTTCTTCGGTATTTTCTTGTTCCTTTCTCAGGTATGTGTTTTTTCCTTTCTCCTTCTGCTCTTATTATTTTTTTTTCTGTTTGTTTCTTTCTTGTTCCCATTCGTTAATTTGGCTTTCCTTTATCGTCGTCTTTTCTCTGGATTATATTTTTTTTCTTGTTAGTGTTTGCAGTTATTTGTATATCATTAGACTTCAGGTCAGATTATTCAACACTAACTTATGAGTCACTTATATCGTTACTTATGGCATATTGTAAGCCTATTTTTACGTAACGTGTCTAATATCACTAGCTTTTCTCATTTCATTTACTTACGATATTAAACTGTTTTCGAATATATCTTTTAAAATCACTCAATTTCTTCCCAAACCTCAGAGCCACAAACTGGACCCCAAACACTAGACAAACACCAAGGCGGGCGGGACGCATAAACACAAGACCCTCCTGATCTATATGTGCCCTAAACAAACAAGAGAAACGCGGAGGGATCGGGAAATACCTTTTGCTTGGCCTCTGATCCTGTTAGTCGTGGTTCTTATTGAGGACGAATCCTTTTACCTCGAGGGAGAGAAGGATCCAGCATCTGTTTAGGCTTGAGCGTGTGTGGGGACGGTCCGCAGGCTCTGGTTCTGTTTTCCTGGGCCCGATACGTTGTTGTCTCTGTTGTCTTCCTGTTGTTTATACATTCTGGAGCCGGGACGAGGAGAACGTTAACCGCGCTAAGATTTATGTGATGCTGTGGCGGTTGTTTTAAAGGAGATAGAGAGATAGATAGAAAGAGAGACGGACATACAGACACAGAAAACGGAAGGTGGAAAATAATAATGTAAAACTAAGAATTTCGTGTTATATTTCAAGGTATAACTAAACAAACTAATTCAAACTACAAAAAATAACCAGGAAAACAAAACTAACATATAATTCCTTACTTAAAAAAACGGAAAACAAGAGAAAAAACAACACTCAAAGAGGAAAGGGATAAAAAGAGGAAGAGAAGAAGCGGTAGCAAAAGAGGAGAAAGAAGAGGAAGAGGAAGATAAGGAAGAGCAGGGTTCACAGGTGACGGCACAACCTGGGCATCAGCTGATCAGGTAAACAAACAGACGTGTGTGTAGATGTGCAGAGCGGCGGGCGAGTACACAGACCAGGGAGAGAGGGAGGAGGGAGGAGGTAAGAAGAAAGGAGGAGGGAAGGAGGAACATGTGGAGGAAAGAGTGAATGGAGGAGGTCAATAGAGGAGGTAAGGAGGTTTTCGATAAAGGAAAGAATGATGAAGGAGGTATAAGGAGGTTGACGAGTAGTAATTTCTCCTCCTCCTCCTCCTCCTCTTCTTCACAGCCACCTTCCCCTCCTCTTCTTACTCCTACTCCTCCTTCTACTTCCACTCCTCCTCCTCCTCCTCCTCCTCCTTTCTGTCTTCTTTTCTATTTCCTTTCTCAGAGCCCTCTATCTCCTCCTCCTCCTCCTCTGCCTCCTCCTCCTCCTCCCTTAGTCCCATTACAACAACCACTAACAGAAACTTACCAACACACACACACACACACACACACACACACACACACACACACACGCAGACGCACACGCACCCCCCCCCCTTCCGCCCCCCTCACACACACACACACACACACACACACAAAGTCATCGTGCCTCAGCCTCCTTGACGGACACTTACGCCAAGATTGAAAAGCACGCTGGAAAATTAAGTGTTAAGGAAGCGTGGCATTCGGTTGGCGGGCCATAAATTGTCCACGGGCCCGAAAATCAACTCTTGGCCCGCCTCCAAATGACTTGTGACTCTTCTCCTTTAGTCGCCTTTAGTTATTCCTTTGGTCTCGGGTCTCCCTCCCTCCCTCCCCCTTGAGCTTCGAGGACGACCCTGCATTGGAGATGACGAGGAGTGAGTGGATGAATGGAGGAGGAGATGATGAAGAAAAAGAGGACGAAAAAGAAGAGTAGGAAGAAGAGTAAGAAGATGAAGAAGAAGAAAAAGAAGAAGAAGAAGAAGAAGACGAAGAAGAAGAAGAAGACGAAGAAGACGAAGAAGAAGAAGAAGAAGAAGAAAAAGAAGAAAAGAAGAGAAAGAGAAGAATGAACAAGGGGAGGAATAAGTAATAAAAATGACATGCAAAGGAAAAGGTTTAAAGTAGAACAATTACTCTGCCTCTGTCTATCTATCTTTCTATCTATCTCTATATCTTTCATACTAAATCAAGACTCATGCCACCTGAAGATCACTTGCGCAACACACCTGGACAGACTTTCGAGGTAAAATATGTAGGTAAAAAATATAAATGTAATAAAAGTGTTCAATATCAACTTTATTTTATACATAAGGCGATGAACATTACAAGTCTATGGGCAGATTTTTATTTTTTATTTTTTATTTTTATTTTTACCTTTTAGCTGTTTCACGTCCATTGCTGTTTTGGGTTAAGCTGTCATGAGTCTCGGGTGATTGTTTCCTTTGATTAGGTGTCAGTATGCGCGTCGTCATGCTTGTGAGGGTAAGCAAATAGATGAGTAAGAGGTGTATTGATTGGGTGAATGTGATTAATCCTTTTTATTCATTGAGGATCATGAATATTCGCCGAGGGTTGAAGATCTTTCCTCCTCGGCCCGGCTCTCAGTCTGTCTCCTTCTCTTCCTCCTCTTACGTCGATTCTTTTCCTTCCCCTTCTCTTCCTTTTCTTCCTTTCTCATTGTTCCTTCCATCACGTTACTATCTTATTCTTACGCATGCGCATTTTCCTCTTCCTTATAATGCCCAGTTTCAATTCATCCGCTTCTCTCTCTTCTTCCTCCTCTTCATCTTCCTCTTTCCTTCTATCCCCTCTCCCACCACATCAATGTTTGTGTATGTTTCTCCTCATCACTCTCCCCTCCTCCTCCTCCTCCTCCTCCTCCTCCTCCTCGGTAATCCTCCTCCACCCTTCATCCATAAGGAAGGTAACTGGATTACGGCCTCACCGTCGCCTGGGCCGTGAACGCAGATATTGGCAAAGCGTGGCGCGGAGACGATCAGCAAGTCGGGTGGAGTTTGGGGAGATGAACGTTCGAAAATGAGAGAAGAGGTAGTAGTAGTAGTAGTAGTAGTAGTAGTAGTAGTAGTAGTAGTAGAAGTGTTATTCCGTTTCATTTATATTTGTTATTGGGCGTAATAGGTGATCTTACGTAAGCAGTTATTCATGTATGATTTTTTTTCTTTTTTTCATTGTTATTCGTGTCTTTTTTGTTGGGTAAGTTTGGTAATGATAGCTAATTGATTGGGTCTTTTTTTTTTACTATTATCTTTCTTATATTCACCAAAAAAGATGTGCTGTTTTTTTTTCTATTTACGATCGTCGAGTTTGCCTCCCTACGATATATTTCCGCTTTTTTTCGGTTTTCGTGTCGCGTTTTTTTTCCCAGGTGTCACATCCAGGCTGTTTAGTGTCGCGGCACAATTTATCGTCAAAAGACAGGCAATCAGGTCGCATCCACGTCATTTTCAATCATTTTCGTCTTTTTTTCATATAAAGTGGGACGCAGACCGAGGAAAATATTTTAATTTCCCGCCAAATTCAGTTAAGGGCTTGTGCCGCCGCGTGGAAGAATCTGATTGGTCGGGAGTTGGCGCGAAAACGAGCGATCACCGGCGCTGATTGGCTGGAAAATGGGAACTGGCGCCACGGTCTGGAAAATGCATCTCGCGATTATACTGGCGCCGCGCGATCTTGGGATTTCTTTGATATGATAAGCGCCGCGTGTTTTTATATGCAATGAGCCTTTTTCGGATGGATTTTCCCGGCGTCTTTTTTTGCCTGTCTGGGGTTCGCGGTCTTTTGTGCTTTGCGGCTGTTTCGTGGGTACACTTTTTTTTTCTTTTAAGTATAAACGCATCCATGTATATGTGTAGCTTATGTTATATGTGTAGTTATATAACGAAGTGCTTTCCTATAATTTCTTACTTGATACTCTCATTCAGCTATATATATACAACAAGGCTCATTCAAATACTTCTACAGAATCTTAACTCACATTTTTCTCCTTTTTTTGCAGATATCCCACTCAACGCGTGTTTTACTGAAGACCACTAAGGTAAGTAAGGCAGACGAACACCTTAGATAGATACACAGATAAGATATGTAATAGAACTGATTGTATTTTTTTACAAGGTTCCTTCTGTATTTTCATGTCATGCTGCGTTGGAAAAAAATAGTAGTAGCAGTAGTAGTGATAAGAATAGTGAAGAACAGTAGTAGTAGTAGTAGTAGTTGTAGTGATATTGGTAGGGATAGTAAGTGTGGGTGGGTAGGAATGTGTTGATGGTAGAGATGAAAATAGTAGTAGTAGTAGTAATAGTAATGGTGGTGATGGTGGTGGTGATGACTTTGGCGATAGTAATATAACGTTATGGGTGGCAATAAGGAACATGACGTAGAGAAAGCGACAAAAGGCGATAACTGAGGCGATAAATGATGACGGGGGAAGAAATGTTAAAGGAAGTGATGATTGCAATAGTGGATGGTGATGATGTGAGAGTGATGACGATGGTGATAGTAATTACGAAGATGAGCGATAGAAGGAAATACAACTAAGACGGATGGTGACGATGAAAAGGATAATAGTGAGAATGTTAGAGGAAGAGGAGGAGGAGGAAGAAGGAAAAGAAGAGTAGGTTGAGTAGCAAGAGGAAGAGGAAGAGGAGAAGAGGGGAAAGATGGATGAAGATAACGATAGAAAGAAATACAACTAAGAGGATGGTGACTATAAAAAGAATAATATAGATTGTTAAGGGAAGAGGAGGAGGAGAAAGGAAAGAAGAGTAGGTTAACTAGTAAGAGGAAGAGGAAGAGGAGAAGAGAAGGAAACATGGACAGAGAAAAAATACAGTGAACGCGAATGAAAATAAAAATAATAGAAATCCTGATGTTTATGGAGGTGGAAAAGTGGGAGAAGATGGAGTTATAAGAGAAGGAAGAGATGAAAGAGGTGGACCGATTGTAGTAGGAGGAGGAGGAAGAAGAGAAAGAGGAGGAGGAAGAAGAGGAGGAAGAGTGGAAGAAGGTGGACTTGCAAGAGAAGGAAGAGGGAAGAGGTGGACCAGTAGTTGTAGTTGTAGTAGGAGGAAGAGGAAGAAGAGAAAGAGGAGGAGGAATAATAGAAGGAAGAGTAGAAGAAGGTGGACTTATAAGAGAAGGAAGAGGGTATAGGTGGACCAGTAGTTGTAGTAGTAGTAGGAAGAGGAGGAAGAAGAGAAATAGGAGGAAGAGGGAAGGAAGGAAGGAGGTCTCGCCGCATGCGCTTCACCACAGGCTTTTGTTTTGTCAATCGACCTCCGCCGCAAGCCGCCAGGGGGCCGGAACATGCCGACTCGCCTCACGAATTCCCTCTTTCCTCGTCCGCCCAAAATTGAGAAAAAAAAGACTCGAAAACCAGAAAAAAGTGAACAATAATCTTAGACGAAAAAAAATATAATCACGTTTGCTGTGTTTGTTTGTTTGTTTGTCTCGCTACGTATTAAAGTCTTTTGCTGTTGATTTTTGTTATATAATTTTCCAGAACCGAACTTTTCCGTGATGGGTTTTTTTTTTTTTTTTTTAGAAGAAAAATGAAGGTCAAGATCAGGTAGTTTTTATAAAGAAGAAAATAAAGTAAAATAGTTTTACGTATCGAAGAACCAGGAAAGGGAAACAGAAAATAGGTTATAGAGAAAAGATGAAAGAAAAAGGGTAACAGAGAGAGAGAGAGAGAGGACATAATTATCGACCATATACAAACATATTCAAGACAGCGGGGAGTCGGTGAAGGAGGGGAAGGGAAAAAGGAAGAGGAAGAGGAAAAGGAAGAGGATAAAGAGGAGGAAGGATGAAGTACACAACCCTCCTCCTCTTCCTCCTCCTCCTCTTCTTCTACCCCTCGTCCTTCCCTACCCTCTTCTTCCTCCTACTCACACCAAGCCTACCACTTCACCTCCTCCTCCTCCTCCTCCTCCTCCTCCTCAGAAGAGACGAACGGCTGCCCACAGAACAAAACGCCCCTGCCCATCCAAGAGCCTCGTTCTCGTGCCCTCGAAGAGTTCACGCTGGGCCGCCCCAAGACGCCCCGCCGCCCCGCCACCCGCCCCGTCACCCCTCCCCCCGTCACCCCCCCCCACCCCCGTCACCCCAATCCCCCGATGAACAATGATTCGTATATTGTGATTTGAAGCTTTGTTTTTGAGGATCCGTGAGTGTCTCGAAGCGTATGGCGGGGAATCAATCTTTATTTTTTTCTTTTTCTTCGTTTGTTTGTGTTTGTGCGACGAGTTACCTCTCTCTCTCTCTCTCTCTCTCTCTCTCTCTCTCTCTCTCTCTCTCTCTCTCTCTCTCTCTCTCTGCTATTCGTTCGGTTTTTGTCTTTTTTTCCCGTTTTCCTTTCGATTCGTTTTCTTTTTTGCCGTATTTTCGTTTTCTACCATGAATCCACAACCTATCCTCTGCCTTCTTCTTCCTCTTTTGCCGCTTCTACATCTTCTCTTCCTCCTCCTCTTCATCTTACTCCTTCCTTAATCCTCTCACACCTTTACGCAGGCATTCACAACACCTCTCCTCCTCCACTTTTTTTCCCGCTACTTTTCTCTTTTCTCCATATATTCTCCTCCCCTTTCCTCTCTCTTCTCATCCATTTTCTTTCCTCCTCTCCTCTCTCCCTCCTGCTCAAACCTCTTCTCCCATCCCTATTTTCCTCCCTCTTTCTTCTCTACTCTTTCTTTCTTCTCCTCTCCCTCCTCGCCATGCACTTCTTTCTTCCCCCCCTTCTCTCCTCTCCCCTCCTTTTTTTTCTCTCCTCCCATTCTTATATTCTTCCCTCTTTCTTCTCTACTCTCTTCCATCTCTTCTCTCCCTCCCCGCCACTTCTCTTCCCACCCCACTCTCCTCCCCTCTCCTCTCCTCCCTCCCTCCCTCTCGTCTGCGCATCGTATGGGGAGCCAGTTCAGTCTTGCGTGAGGCCGCTGTAATTGAATTGCTTAAAAAGTGAGGAGATGAACCTTTCCGCTCCTACCGCCCGCCAGTCCAGGGTCCAGCACGGCCTCGCTTTGGCGATTTCGTTATTAAAGTTTGCGCGCGAACGGCTGCTGCTTCGGCGTGCGACAAGGGGGGGCGCTGCGGCCTTGGGAGCCAGGGGAAAAAATGTGGAAAGATAAACCAGCGAAAAAATGGAAATATTGAGGTTAGTCTAAACTGGGGGGGAAAAATAGAGGCAGGGAGAGAGAGAGGAACGAGAAAAGGAAGGCATGTGGAGTTTGTCTGAAAAAATGCGAAAGAAATATTTAGGTTAGCTTAGAAAAAGAGAGAGGAAGGAAAAAATGCAAAAAATGTTATAAGATTAGTTTAGAAAAAAGAGAAAGGAAGGAAAAAACGAAGAAATATGGAGTTTGTTTGAAAAAAAAATGAAAGAAATATTTCTATATCTATCAATTTATCCTCTTCTTTTTCTTCTTTTCTTTTTAACTTGACACACACCTATCTATCTATATCTATCTATTTATTTCTGTCTATCTTCACTCTGTCTATCTATATCTATCTGAGCCAAGAACAGCTACAAGAGAAAAAAGTAGACGAGATGAAAAACAATGTCTACGTGAGATGAGGAGGAGGAGGAGGCTGGCGGAGATGAGAGGGGATGCGGCTCGGCGGGCTCGTAACACCTGAGAAGTAATGAGGAAATTGATCACCTCGATAACCCAACCTAACTACCCAAGGACCTGCTGCCCGGCTTTCTTCTAGGCGGCCCCGGATGGCTTAATCAAGTCGAGGATCTGAAAATGCTGAAGTTAAAGGTATTTTTCTTCGTTTTTGTTGATGTTGATGGATGGATGGAGTTTTTTTTGTGTGTGTGTATGTGTGGGAGGGGGGGGGTGCTCTCTCTCTCTCTCTCTCTCTCTCTCTCTCTCTCTCTCTCTCTCTCTCTCTCTCTCTCTCTCTCTCTCTCTCTCTCTCTCTCTCTCTCTCTCTCTCTCTCTCTCTCTCTCTCTCTCTCTCTCTCTCTCTCTCTCTCTCTCTCTCTCTCTCTCTCTCTCTCTCTCTGATCAACGTTGCAGAACCGTGTTATTAGCGACGAAAATGGTTCCCTGGTTCACACACATCCTCCTACTCCTCCTCCTCCTCCTCCTCCTCCTCCTCCTCCTCTTTCTCCTCCTCCTCTTCTTCCTTCTCTTTCCAGCTTGACACACATCTTCCTTACACACATCCTTCTCCTCCTCCTCCTTTTCTTTCCTCTATTTCTACAATCAATAAGTCTTCCTTCTTCTCCCTTTCTTCCTTCTTCCTCCTCCTCTTCAGTCTTAGTCTTCCTTCTCTTTTTCCTTCTTCCTCCTCTTCCTCTTCCTTCTCCTCTTCATACTATTTCTCATCATCTTCCCTTTACACACACACACGCACACATATATCCTCCTCCATAATTCCTCCCTCACACACCCTGTCTTCCTCCTCCTCCTCTCTCACCACCACCACCACCACCACCTACCAAGTCTATTACTTTCCTAATTACGCAGAAACATGAAAACTTACGCTGCACTTTGCTCGGTCACGGGGAAGGAACGCGACGTGGCCGGTCCAAAACAGCACACGGGGAAACAGTTCGGAAAAGCGATGGACTGGACGGTAGAGAGAAGGGGAGATAGGAACGTAGGGAATAGGGAAAGGCTCGGAGCTGCATACGAGGGAGTGAGTGAAAAGATAAGGACGTAGGGAGGTGAAACGCGTCCAATGGTTTGTGAGACGCTTGGAACCATCGGGGCACGTGGCTTCATTATATCAGCTTTGATCTCAAGATGAGTTATTAGAGAGTGTGAGTTTTTTTCTTCCCTTGCGTATCCCAACCACCCAGATAACGCTATTTAAGTTAATGAATGGATATTTTAGCCTGACTCTTGCTCTTTGCTCTCTCTCGCTCTCGTTCTCGCTTCCTCTCTCTCTGTCTTCGTTGCTCCATATATCTCTTGGGTGATCTCTTGGCTCATCTTTCATGGTTGTTGTTTTCTCTCTCTTTCTTTTTTTTTTTCTCCCATCCATTCGTCCGTTCATCAATGTATCTAACCTGTCTTTTTTTTTTGTTTCCTCCATTTTGTTTCTGCAAGAGTCACCCGCGCGCTCTCACATCCACCCACCCCTACACACACACACACACACACACACACACACACACACACACACACACACACAGAGAGTAAGCAAATATCAAGTTTTCGAGGAGTAACATTTGGAGTTGAAAATAGTGTAGGAAACAACAAAAAGATCCCTGTAATTTGTTTCTTTGTATAGTGTCACAATTTTCCTTTTTCTACTTTCAACATTCATTTTTTTTTCATTTTGTTTCATTGGCTCAACCCTTTTATCTAATACATTAAATTTTCTTTTTTAACATATATCATTTTATTTTAGTTTTCCCTTCATATTCTATTACTCCATATCTTATTGTCTGTATTTTTGTTTCTTCATTGTCATATCATAAACTTACCCATCAAACTGTACTTCATTTTGTCTTTATCAATGTGACCACCTTTGTCTCTCTCCGTCTTGGGGTAGTATGTGTCTGCCTGTCTTTCGTCTCTTTCTCTCCCGCTCTCTCCCTCTCTTAGTCTTTCTTTCTTCCTGCTTAAGTCATCGTTTCCCTTCGACCTCTTTCTCACCCGCAGCGAATGTGTGTGTAAGTTACGTCAGTTGTTACGCGTTTGCAGATATTCAATTACGACTTTAGCTGAAGAGAGCGTGAAGACTTACTACGCAGGAAGGGGAAAATGAAAACGCTTGAGTTAGTTTGATGTTTTTATTGGGTAATATTTTGCGTATCCGTGTGTGTGTGCGTGTGTAAAAGCGAGAGAGAGAGAGAGAGAGAGAGAGAGAATTATGTATCGTTAGTCAGGTTATTGTATGGAGGAAAGGGAGGGAGAAACTATAGAAAAGAACTCCCGAAATTGACCTCTCTTTCGGCGACCTCTTTGGATTCTTTTTAGGAGCAGCGAATAGCGGGCTTTTTTTATATTATTGTTTCTTTTTTTGTGCCCTTGAGCTGTCTCCTCTGTTGTAAAAAAAAAAAAAAAGAAAAGAAAAGAGAATATTCCGGTTAAAAAGAAAAGAATCGAGCAAAGCAATATTATCAAAAATTATTCACGGTTTACACAGAGGAAGTGTTTAAGAAATTATATTGGTAAAGCGTTGGAACACTTTTTGGTTGCTTGAAACTATAAAAAAAAGTTACCCACCGCAGACCCTGTTCAGCGCACCGGGTCTGAATAAGATGACCCAACCTCTCCGTTCTCACACTTTCATTCTTCACACTCCATCCTTGCACCCTCGGTTATCTTAATCCCTCGCTCTTACGCCCTTCCTGTTCTCATTTTCTTCTCCGTTATGCTTCTTCTTTAGTCTTCTTTCTCTTTTTACAAACCACTACACTATTCACCGTTCACATTCATTCACTCTGGCCCTCACTTATCCACACCAATACCAATCCTTTTTCTTCCAATACCACTCCAGTACCACTCCTTACTTTCAATACCACTCCTGTTTCTACGCCATTATGTTCATCCCTTATTATTCTTTCTTCCTTACAGACCTTACGCTATTCTACACTCGTCCACATCCATTCACACTGGCTCTCACTTATCCACTCCAATACCACTCCTTTTTCTTCCAATACCACTCCTTTTTCTACGCCATTATGTTCCTCCTTTAGTATTTTTTCTTCCTTACAGATTTTACGCTATACTACACCCGTCCACATCCATTCACACTGGCTCTCACTTATCCACACAAATACTGACCCTTCCACTCTCATCCACACCCATCCACAGCCATCTTTCTATAGACGACACCCACATACACACTTATACCCTACAGCAATGTCGTTCTTTCAAGACTTTCGAACAGACGGACAGACAGACAGGCGTTGGGGCAGGAAGGCCAGGGAAGGGAAGTGAGCTGATGATCCTGTCTCTCTCTTGGTAATCTGGCGACTCCCTATAATTAAGAGCAATTTAGCGTCAATCAGGCCATTGCGCGCGCATTATAGTGTATCGGAGGAGCTGGCGGCGCTGTTATTTGAACCCATTTATCGGTAGCTTGATAACAGAGCCAAGCGTGCTGGGGTTTGTTAGGGCTTGGGTGAGGCGGGCTGGCTTCCTCGTCCACCGCTCTTCGCCTCACCTCGCCTGGTTTCGCCTCGGCTTACTTCGATGTGCTTGTTAGGTTAAGGTTGTGAGTGCGTAGGTTTTGTGTGTGTGTGTTTTGTGATGTGTTATGTTGTGTTGTGGTGAGGTGGTGGGTGTAAATGTGTGTGTTTGGGAGGGTAATTGTGTGTGTGTGTGTGTGTGTGTGTGTGTGTGTGTGTGTGTGTGTGTGCGAGAGAGAGAGAGAGAGAGAGAGAGAGAGACGACTTTTATTTCAGCATCTTTCTCTCAGTTGACATAAAAAAAAACACCACCTGTCACCCTTCTCTCGCTCGGAGCAAGGAGGGGAGGGGGGGAGGGAGAGGAGCTGGAGGGGGGGAGAGGTGTGTTTGGGGGGGGGGGGGGGGAAGGTGTTCCGTGTAAGGATGTGGAAGTCAAGGTGCGCTTTGGAATAATAATATTTTTTGGTATCAAAGAAGGAAGACTCTCTCTCTCTCTCTCTCTCTCTCTCTCTCTCTCTCTCTCTCTCTCTCTCTCTCTCTCTCTCTCTCTCTCTCTCTCTCTCTCTCTCTCTCTCTCTCTCTCTCTCTCTCTCTCTCTCTCTCTCTCTCTTTGATCTATACTCTCCTTCATCTCTCGCCTCCTTTTTTCATGTTTTTGTTATCCTGTAATTGCTTCTGAATTATTCTTTTTCTCTTTCCTTACTTCGTTCCTTCTTTCTTCCACTTTGTTCTCGCGGATTATTTTTATCCTCGCCAAGTTCACTTCATTATGTGTTGCGGAAAAAGGCGTCGCAGTAATAATATCGTAATTCTTCGTAATCGCACTTGGTATTAATTTTTGATGCTCTGATGTATGTTTGGTTATATTTATCGCTTTTAAGAGAAGTTCATTTCGCGTTTTTGCATATAAGCTGTCATCTGTATCGCTGTCTGTCCTTACTTGTGTTTTATTCCTTCAGTATTATAATCAGTATTCTCTTTCACTATGGCGTACATTTAGGAACATTAATATATCTACAGACACACATATATTATAAGTATACTCCACCTTCAATGTTAAAGATACACCTCAGCACATAGAAAAACACATTACACCTTACAACACACACACTGCTCTCATTTTCCACAGCACAGTATTTAATCAAGTCCTCAAACACCACCACCACCACCTCTGTCACCACCATCAGCATCACTCACTACCACCACCACCTTCATTACCACCACCATAATCATCATCACCAACAACATCTCTCAACACACCACCGCCATCACCACCGCCATCAGGTCCGCCGTCAGAGTCTCAGTGTCACAAGAGCTCCACCAACACGCCAAAAGAGTCACACTTCGTCTTGTTTCAGCGCCTCCTCGCCCTCCTTGTCCTCCGCCAGGCGTCGTGTGTGATAGTCTGTCCGTCTCTGCTTATCTAATCTTTTCATATTTCCCCCAAACTCATTCTTGGATCCTGTTTGATCGCGGTACAATTTCCTCATTATTATCGAAAAGCAACTCAATATCCTCACAAATTGGATTTCGCAACAGAGGGGACACGGCGGTGAGTCTTCCAGCGCTGGCCGTTCCCCTCCGCCGACCCGCCGCCTCCCCCGCAGGCAGACAGGCCGTAGACACACACACACACACACACACACACACACACACCAATCTGTCTGTGTCTTTCTCCTCTACACAAACACTTTTTCTTATGTTCAGTTTTTCTTACACTACGTTTTTACCATACTTTTTTGGCTTCACGTCACTCTGTACCTACTAAATTTCTATCACTTTCATCAATACAAGTTTTTTTTCTTCATAGTCTCTTTAGTTTCCATTAATTTCTTCCCCACCTTTTCCATTGGGCACTGAACTCATCCCTCCCAACATCCTTCCCATCCATTTCTCAACCATCCGCAGCGAGCAAGGCAGCGACGTTCGGGGCACTAGTATGGCGGGGCACTCACTCAACCTTTCCTTCACCCTTTCATGGAATTTCTTTTTCTAGCTCTTTGTCCTTTTTTGCACGTCTTCGTTTCCATTTCATTCAGGTTTTCTTGTCCTCGTGGTGAACGTAATGAGGGCCCTTGTATCACCTGTCACACCTGTAATCATTACCACCACCACACCACCTGCCTCCCCGCCGTCCTCACTCCATACACGCAATCAAGACATTCACTTTGGCCTTTTTTTCCGTCACTTTCACTGCCGTTCCCTCGCCGGTGGAAGCTCCTCGGCCGCCTCCCTTCCCGCCCCGTCTGCAACTAACTGTGCACTGCGTCTAATTCTCTCATTTCACCGGGACTCCTCTTGCTTGGAGCCAAGATCATCAGCAGGCGGATGGACAGGGGCCGGCGGGCAGCGGTGTGTTGGTGGTCTCTCAACGTTGGGGGCGAGACAGACAGCTCCTTGCCTTTGTCCCTCGTCCCTCCGTCCCCCACGCCCTACAGCGCTCACCTCACACCCTCGCAGTCGTACCTCACCTCAGTAAGCTTAAGAACGCACATCCTTAAGCTCATCCTCAAGCGCTTTGACGATAGAGCGCTACGGAAGGGGAGGTACTCGAGTCGGCCCGGCGGGAGGTTGTCTCTGCACGCCGCGGGCCACGCCGACCATCATCTCGATTCATTAACATATCCCCCGCCCCGAAACCTGTTCTGGCGCCCCCGGGAGCCTGTATACCGGGAAGCTGCCGTGTACACTAAGTTATGATTGGCCTTCTTGTCACCACGCCATGACACGTACACACGCTGACACACACACACACACACACACAAGACCCACGCACACCATGACTCACACGATAGGAAAAAGAGAAGAATTGTAACGCTTTACTACGAAGCTGCGGCGTATTCTTTATTTTTTTTCTCTTCTTGCCGCCACTTATTAACACATACACGTTACACACAAGCACATATATACACACATGTCACACACATACTCTATAATGACTCAATTAATAGAAAAAAAGTTATCCCTCTACGTAATAACACACACACACACACACTCATACACACATACACAAGCCTCACACACACCATGACTTACACGATATAAAAAAAAAAAAAACTTATCCCCTTGTGTTGAGTCCCTCCTGGAAGACTCATGATGGTGCACGGTGCGAAGAAAATGGGACACGGGTTGACTGTTGTCCGCGCGATGCCTCAACTGACGGACGTGGAATTAGAAAGATTGGCGACACAAATATTAGCTTGTGTAGGGCGGCCAGGCGAGACTTAACCCTTCATCACCTCCTGTCCTTCCTCTTCCTTCTTCTCCTCCTCCTCCTCCTTTTCCTCATATGCCCCTTCCTCCTCATATTCCCTTTCCTTCTCCTATTCCTCCTCCTCCTCTTCCTATGCCCTTTCCTCCTCCTCCTCCTCTTCCTATGCCCTTTCCTCCTCCTCCTCCTCCTCCTCTTCCTTTCTTCCTCCTCTTCCTCCTCCTCTTTTCCTCTCCTTTCCCTCCTCTTGTTCAACCTCGACTTGTTCCTTTTCTTTCATCTTTTTTTCCCGTAGACTCTTTTCTTCTTATTCCTCTTAACTCTCTTTTTTCTTCACGTTTCTATTCTTCCTTTCTTTACCTCTTCCTCCTCCTTTCATTTTTTTTCTTGGTTTTCTTTCTCCCTCAAGTCTCTATTCCTCCTTTTTTTACCTCTCTTCCTCCTTCTTTCATCTTTTCTTATTCCACTTTCTCCTTCAAGTTCTAATTATTTCGTCTATTACATCTCTTCCTCCTCCTCTCATCTACTTTTCTCTCCCTCCCGCCTCCTACTCATACCACTATTTCTCCTTCTTTCACTCCATTTTCATCTCCTTTCCCTCCTTCTCCTCATCGTCCCCAATTCGTTCCTTCAATATTCCCAAGTTTCACCTTTTCAAGAAGTCCATTTGTTCGGCGGCTTCGTATAATTCATTCACTGCGTCTTTTATTTCGTTAAGGTTACTCTGATTGTTCCCCGGAGGTTACTGGCGCTCTTTCCTTCCCTCAACGTCTTCTGTAATACATTAGGAGACTTTTCACTGCTAAAGGATGTTCGCTTGAGTCGGAGTAGCAGGCAATGAGCATGTATGTATGTGGGGTTTTATATAATACTCTCTCTCTCTCTCTCTCTCTCTCTCTCTCTCTCTCTCTCTCTCTCTCTCTCTCTCTCTCTCTCTCTCTCTCTCTCTCTCTCTCTCTCTCTCTCTCTCTCTCTCTCTCTCTCTCTCTCTCTCTCTCTCTCTCTCTCTCTCTCTCTCTCTCTCTCTCTCTCTCTCGCTCTCTCGCTCTCGTCTCTCTCTTTTATTACACCCAGCAGCTGACTTCCTTTACTGGCGTCCGTCTGTCCGTTTTCGGTTACTTTTTGCCGCCCCAACGCACGCCACGCCCAAGACACGTCAGCCGTCACCGCCGCCTTCTTTCCTTCTTCTCTCTTCCTCCTCCTCCTCCTCTTCCTCCTCTTCCTCGTAATCGGCTCACTCACAGACAGACATCGCCTCAACACTTCACTTTCTCCTTTCTTTAGTTCTTTTTTGGATACTTTTTTCTTACTTAAATCTCCTCCCTGGTCTATTTTTATACCTACCTCCTCCTGCTGCTACTACTACTACTACTACTACTACTACTACTACCATCATGACCTATTCCCACCACTATCATCCCTCCATCCCCCGTTTTCTACTCTCCTCTATGGCTAACTTAACCACCATTACCAGAACCACCACCACCACCACCACCATCACTACCACCATCACTACCATCACTACTACCATTATTACCTCACTCCCATCCATTAACCACTATCACTGCTGCCCCCTACAACCATTACTATTATTGCAGAGGGTCACTTGGGTAGCATGTAACCAGGATGACTAATTGGGGTTGTTTATGGCCCTGGATTGTAGTTGATGGGTGGAAGGGACGAGGAGGAGGAGGAGGAGGAGGAGGAGGAAGGGTTGCAGGGAGATGAATGGAGGAGGTGAAGGATGATGGAGGTAAGAAAATGAGGATGTTGGAGAGATTGGAGGAAAGAAATGAGCTCTGGTAGTTGAGAGAGAGAGAGAGAGAGAGAGAGAGAGAGAGAGAGAGAGAGACACACGCGCCTCTCCTTCCAGGCACGTGTCAGCTCTGAGTGCGTGTAAGACTTTGTCACGCCTCCTCCTCCTCCTCCTCCTCCTTCTCCTCCTCCTCCTCCTTATGGTCCTTCTCTTCCTCTTCTTTCTCCACCTCTCAGTCTTCCTCTTCTCAGCACTGCGTTCATTCTTCTGTTCCTCTCCTCCTCCTCCTCCTCCTCCTCCTCCTCCTCCTCCTTCCGCTCCATCATCCTGTCACTCTCACTGACGTCAACTTTGCTCTGAATTCATGAAGAGAGAGAGAGAGAGAGAGAGAGAGAGAGAGAGAGAGAGAGAGAGAGAGAGAGATGCTATTGACTCTACTTAACTGCAGATATTTTCGTTTCATTGATGGAAATAAAAACGGAAGTTGATTTTAGTGCTATTTTATCAAACACACACACACACACACACACACACACACACACACACACACACACACAACCCCCACACACACACAACCCCCCCCACACACAACCCCCCATACACACACACAACCCCCACACACTCACACACAAATACCTCCCCCACCTCCTCCATTACATTCTTTCATCTTCACAATCACTTCCATATAAATCCATTAATTAAAAAAGGTAAAAAAAAACTTTCTACCTGTGCCTACGGACCCTAAAAAAGACCCAGGTAGAACAAGGTCTCGCTATCTGGTGACACTCGTTCTGTAAACATTATTTGCGTCAGCCATCGAGAGAGAGAGAGAGAGAGAGAGGAGGCGGTGGACAGAGAGGTCACACACACACACACACACACACACACACACACACACACACACACACACACACACACACAAACTTACTATCTCTATCGATCTATCTAAACTTATCTATTTGCCTCTTTCTATCTATCTGTCTCTGTCGATCTATATCTATCTATCTAACATACGCGCACACACACACTATCTCTTTATCTATCAATATTTATCTATTTATCTATCTGTACCTATCTATCTATCTAGCTAACACACACACACACACACACACACACACACACACGCAGATAACACATAAAACTCGTATCTTTTAATCTTCCTTTGCTTCTCTTGTTTTCCCTTTTACTAGACTTTCTTTGTGTTCATTTATCTGCTTTTTATTTTTCTACTCAATTTTACTTTTACTTTTTTCTCTCTTTTTTTTTAGTCCATCTTGATATTTACGATACATTCCACCTAACTAGATTTCCCTGTGTATTTTTGCTTCTTAAGTTCTCCATATTTGGTCTAATTTTCGTGCTCCGTTCATTACTTGCAATTATTTTTCGTGTAATTTTTGCTTTCGTTATTCTCTGGCTCGATTTTTACCTTTAATTAAACCTGTCACCCAACAACATTCCTTCACAGTTTCAGTCTTTCAGCCAATTTATGTTTCCTCTTCGTGCGTTTAAATATGAGACTCTTTTGTGTATCTCTCATCTAACCTCTCTTATCTCTCTCTTTCTTACCTTAATGTCGTAAATATTCCAAAACTCTTCCTTCAAGTCTGTTTTATCGTTCGAGCTTCTTTTTTTTTCTGAGGTTATGAGGAAAATTATTTAAGTTCTTTGAGATTCTGTTGTCGTTTTTATTTCCTGTTTATGTCTTATTTCAAACATACTAACATTCACTTTTTTTTCTCTTTGATATGTTGGCCTCCACTTTACTCACAGTCCTTTTCCTTCTTCCCCTCCTCTTCTGCCTCCTCCTCTTACTCCTCTTACATCTTCCCCTCCTCTTCTGCCTCTTCCTCTTGGTCCTCTTCCTCCTGCTCCTTCTCCTCTTGCTCTTCCTCTTCCTTCTCATTATCTACGTTCCCTCTTTCACTATCTTCACAATCGTCTTCCTACTTTCCCTCCTCTTCTGCCTCTTCCTCTTGGTCCTCTTCCTCCTGCTCCTGCTCCTCTTGCTCTTCCTCTTCCTTCTCATTATCTACGTTCCCTCTTTCACTATCTTCACAATCGTCTTCCTACTTTCCCTCCTCTTCTGCTTCTTCCTCTTGCTCCTCTTCCTCCTGCCACTGCTCCTCTTGCTCTTCCTCTTCCTTCTCACTGTCTACGTGCTTTCTTTCACTATCATCATCATAATCTTCTTCCGTCTTTCCCTCCTCTTCTGCCTCCTCATCTTGCTCCTCTTCTTTCTCCCTTTCTTCCTCCTGCTCCTCATACTCCTCCGTTTTTTCCTCATTATCTGCTTGCTTTTCTTCATCATCATCATCGTCACTGTCGTCATTATCATTACCACTGCCACGATTACCAGTTCTCCTTCTATTTACTCTTCCTCCTCCTTCGTTAAAAGAACAGGTGGTGGAGTGATTAGTGTTGCGACTCGTGAACCATTGGTCGGGTGTTCGATTGAAATTCTCATGGCGGTTAGATAAATGAGGTTGTGTTGTTCTGTAGACTAAAAATTTTCCCTTGATGACTAAATATTTGATGGTGAAGAATAAAACTGTATTTCTCCTTCATTTTCTCTTCATTTTTTCAAGTCTTTTACGGATATTTTTTATTTTTTTATTTGTATGTATTTTGCGATTTCTTACTGTCCTTGTTCTTCTTGTTTTTTGTTTTTATTATTCTAGTTCTTCTTGTTCTCTTTCTTATTCTTGTTTCTCTTGTTCATGTTCTTCTTCTTCTTCTTCTTCTTCTTCTTCTTCATGCCCTTCCCTTTCACCCTCATCCATCTCCTGATCATCCCTATCTACATACTCCTGCACCCTTCTACATCCGGTACATCCTTCCCCTCTTTCCTCCGCCCTCATCTTCAACTTCATCTCCTTTCCACTCCCTGTTTATCATTCCTCCCTCATTCCTGCCATTCCTTCCCTTCCACTCACTCCTGCGGCTTTCCAAAGAGGGCCTCCTGCTCCTCCCTCCTTCCCTCTTTCTTCCCATCGCACTTATCGCCCTCTTATCTCCATCGCCTTCGTTACGCAGCAGGAAATAGGCCATTAGTCAGTCCGGTTCCTTGCAGCCTCCGTCTTCGCTTCGTTAATTGCGTGGCCGGCCTTCCTTGTTCCTGCCCTCCCTTCTTTCCCTTGCGTTAACCCGCGCTGCTGACGAGGGTGGGCAAGGGCGTGGTGCTGCTGGTGCTGGTGACGGTGGTGGTGGTGGTGGTGGTGGTGTTATGTGTTGGTAATGGTTTTTTTATGATGATTTTGTTATTGTTAGTTATTGTTATTGTTGTTATTGTTTTTTTTAATTGTAGTAGTAGTAGGAAGAGGAGGAGGAGGAGGAGGAGGAGGAGAAGTAAGAGTTTTTGTTAGAAGTGGTATTTTTATATATTTTTATTCTTATTATGATTTATTGTTGTTGTTTTTGCTGTTGTTGTTGTCGTCGTCTCCCTATCTTCTTTTCTTCGTGTTTTCTTTGCGTTTTCATGTTCTTCGTTCACTCCTTTTTACCATGTTTG
This sequence comes from Eriocheir sinensis, assembly GCF_024679095.1. Classification (NCBI taxonomy): domain Eukaryota; kingdom Metazoa; phylum Arthropoda; class Malacostraca; order Decapoda; family Varunidae; genus Eriocheir; species Eriocheir sinensis. Next base: position 23,045,820 of record NC_066515.1, read on the forward strand.
AGCAGCCTTATAATTCGCTTTGTGTTTTTTTTTTTTTTTTTTTTTCCTGGCTGACGCTTTTATCAATTTTATCACACAGCTTCTCACTTTCTTGTTCGCATATTCCCACAACATTAATCGGCAAGCTGGACTTTCATCTCCGCGATATTTCTTCTCTTATCACGTTAATTAGAGCAGATAAGTGCGTCGCCTTCCTTCGTCAACATTCTCCTATACTCATATTATCATTGGGAGCGTTTCTCTCTCTCTCTCTCTCTCTCTCTCTCTCTCTCTCTCTCTCTCTCTCTCTCTCTCTCTCTCTCTCTCTCTCTCTCTCTCTCTCTCTCTCTCTCTCTCTCTCTCTCTCTCTCTCTCTCTCTCTCTCTCTCTCTCTCTCTCTCTCTCTCTCTCTCTCTCTCTCTCTCGTTATGGTTCTCAGTTCGCGCTCAATACCGCTTCATCTTGACCTCCTTCACTTTAACCTTTTACTCTATCTTTTCCTCATTAGAGTTCTCATTTTCTTCTTCTCTCCTATCTAAATACCACTTCATATTCCTCCTTCACTGTTATGTCTACCGTTCTCCATTTATTCAGTATCAGTCGGGAATATTCACAGATGATATCAGTCCCATATTTTTTTTCGCTTCAAGACAATATTCCCTTGGTAGTATATTCACATGGATTAATACAACGTCATCCTCCCTATAAAGTCTCTGATCAGTGTAAGTTTAGCTTCTATTCTATAAGGTATGGCATTATCTTTTCGTTTTTTTTATTTGTTGACTGTACACGATGGACCCCCCGCGCAATCTTTCTGTATTTTGGTTCCTTCTTTGTGAATTCGTCTTCATTTTTACATCCCACAATTTCTCTGATCAGTGTAAGTTTAGCTTCTACTCTATAAGGTACGGCATTATCTTTTCGTTTTTATTATTTATTGGTTGTGTACGATGGGCCCCACGCACCATCTTCCTTTATTTTGGTTCCTTCTTTGTGAATTCGTCTTAATTTCTACATCTCATTGTGTTCCTATATGGCAGCTTTCACCTTTATCTTCATCACCTTTCTCTGTCACACGTCTGGCTTTGTATTAATTACCAATATTCAGAAGTGCCTATGATCCTTCTCCTGCCTCCCCTCCTCCTCCTCCTCCCACGCCGCCACGCCCTCCCATCTGGTGCTCTCCCTTCGCCTTATCAAAAGCATCGTGTGTGACAGGCGGCCGACACGTCCTTACCACCGGCCACCTTCCCTTCAGGATACCGGGCGGGTTTTTTTCTCCCTCCCTCTCCCTCTTAACCCCCTCCTCCGCGGCCCCTCCGAGGACAGGTATGTGTGCCATGTGTGACTGGTCGTACATGTGGCAGGGTGGGTGATGGACAGAGGCATTTGGCAACGTTGCACTGATACGAATACTCCCCCTCTCCTTCCCTCTTCCTCCCCTTTGCTAGGCATCTCTTGGGCAATTTGAGTGAGTGAGTGTGAGGGATTGAGTGACGGAGGGAGGGAGGGAGGGCAGGAAGTGTGTGTGTGTGTGTGTGTGTGTGTGTGTGTGTGTGTGTGTGTGTGTGTGTGTGTGTGTGTACCCTGGAAGCCAAAAGAAGGTGACAATTGGGACCCGCCGGCCATCTGTTCCCTAAATTCTGCACCCCGGCTACCTGTCTGTCTGTTTGCGTGTCTCTCTGTCTAGTTGGCTGTCTGGTTTTCCTTCACCTGTCCTCCGTCTGACACATAAACAAAGCCACTGGACTCCTAATCATCCTTATTATTACGTTTTGATGTCATGTGATTGCTGTTGTTTTTACTCCATTACGTGTTTGTTTGCCTCGCTGGTCCTTGCTTGGTGTCCTTCGGCTGTCTCGCGGGGAGCTGAGATGCGATGCTCACCTTTGCCACAATAACCAGGTGCTCATCAATAATTATACGGGTTCGCTAATTTCTGACTTCGAATACTTGCTCTCTTGGTTGCTTGGGACTCTCTCTCTCGCATACACACACACACACACACACACACACACACACACACACACACACACACACATACACCTCTAAATTATACGGGTTCGCTAATTTCTGACTTCGAATACTTGCTCTCTTGGTTGCTTGGGACTCTCTCTCTCTCTCTCACACACACACACACACACACACACACACACACACACACACACATACACCTCTAAATTATACGGGTTCGCTAATTTCTGACTTCGAATACTTGCTCTCTTGGTTGCTTGGGACTCTCTCTCTCTCTCACACACACACACACACACACACACACACACACACACACACACACACACACACACACACACACACACACTGTTCTTACAGGTATTATCGTACAACTTATGTGGCAATTGTTATCTTGATATTTATTTTTTTCTGTGTTCTTTCTATCTCATACTCGTAAGTGGAGGCGGCTGATGAGACTTAATCCACGAGTATTATCACCAACACAAAAACACGTCATTCTTCTATAGGGATGTGTCAAGTAAGCTCTCACAAATACCTACAGGCCTTTCTTATAGACCTATTTACTGTATTGTTTCTCTCGGGTGGCAACATGTAATCCATCTTTGTACAGCAATTAACAAGAATACCATACGTTGCCTATCACAATTAATACTACTTACCTCCCTAATGCGCGTACTTACCGTGTTTCGTGTCCATTTCTGTGATGACACGTAATCCGTATATATACAACAGTTTCCCTTCCCTCTCTCATCTTTCTCGGCTGGGCAACAAAAAACGGGAAGAGGAAGGAGTGATCAGTCTCTTCCTCCGTTGACAGGTGGGGTAATGAGGCTTCGCGCAGGTGAGGGTCGCTTCCTACTACTACTACTACTACTCCTTCTACTACTACTACTACTACTACTACCAACAACAAGAAAATAATAATACCAACACGATTCACCTCAGCTACCACAAACAGTCGCTTTCTTCTCCTCCTCCTCCTCCTCCTCCTCCTCCTTCACGCACGCACTTAGTCATAAATAATGCTGTCGGTAGTCCTGTGTGTCAGACTTTCCTGCAATTTACTGTCAGACAAGTCGACAAGTTGATGGTAATGTGAGTTTTTTCCTTCGCTTTTTTTACACTTATTATGCCTGTATTTTTTGTTCGTTTTTCCTCTCTGCTTTTCTTTACATATTCGTCTGTTTTTTTTCTTCTGGTCTGGGTGTTTGTCTGGCTGAGTTTGTGTGCGTGTGTGTGTGTGTGTGTGTGTAGTTGGGTGGGTGGGTGGGTGCTCTCTCTCTCTCTCTCTCTCTCTCTCTCTCTCTCTCTCTCTCTCTCTCTCTCTCTCTCTCTCTCTCTCTCTCTCTCTCTCTCTCTCTCTCTCTCTCTCTCTCTCTCTCTCTCTCTCTCTCTCTCTCTCTCTCTCTCTCTCTCTCTCTCTCTCTCTCTCTCTCTCTCTCTCTCTCTCTCTCTCTCTCTCTCTCTCAGGTAACCAATTATTGCGTTTCCCCACTGAGCACAGGTAGCTCGGCTTGATTTAGGGCATTAGGTCAGGAGAAACACCTGTAATTACGCCATATAACTTATTTCTCCTCGTACCTGTAAGTTACCTGCGTACCTGAGCGCGATGCTAATGGCCTGCAAAGTGTAATGGTCACCCTGCCTCCCCTTCGTCACCTGTGAGTTATATTGACTGACGTTTCTTAGTTGTACGGGTTTTTTTTCTCCTTTTCTTTTATATTTTGTCAAGGCTACGTTATCATCATTGCTTGACTTTATTTTCATTTCTCATACTGCCGTGTCATGTTAAATCGTTATCTCATATGAATCTTCTTTAGTCAACATTATTTCCCGATAGTTATACAGATTAATGATTTTTTCCACTTTTATTTCTGTGCTTTTTTGCGAATACTCATGTTTAATCGTACCTTGTTTTCCTCTTCAATATATTTTTTTGAGAGTATTCATTTTCATTTGTTGTTTCCGGTGAATTTCTACTCATTCAACAACATCGCCGTTTAGCCACACTGATTGATGACCTTTTTCCTCCCCGTCTCTCTACCCGGAGGCGACGCGAATCCAGGTACATCATCAGGTAGAAGCCGGCGTCGTCTTGGAGGGGAAAAATGTACATCCTTAGTGCATGTGAGTGTGGAAATCACTGAGCATGAGACCCACTTGGCTTTGTTAGTGTCGGTCTGCCGGCCCTTACCACCCATGACAGGCAACATGCGAGAGAGAGAGAGGGTTATAAGAGAGAATAGGTTAAAAAATGAGCTAGGAATACAGGAAACCAATAGGGAGATAGAGAGGATGAAAAGAAAGAAAGGAAGGGAAAAGAAAAGATAGAGAATTAGAGAAAGGAGAGTGAGAGAGAGGGAAGTAGGAGAGAGAGACGGTTATAAGAGGGAATAGATAAAAAAAATGAGCTAGGAATAAAGGAAACCAATAGGGAGATAGAGAGGATGAAAAGAAAGAAAGAAAGGGAGAAGAAAAGATAGAGAATTAGAGGAAGAGGAAGGGAAGGAAAGGGGGAATGGAGGAGTGGTGAGAGGGAGAGCAATACGAAAAAGAAGAATTATAGAAGATGAAAAATGGAAAACAGAAATATATAGAGAGGGAACAGAAGGGAGAAACATGAGGTAGAGATCGAGAAATACAAAAGGAAGAAAAATATGAAATGAAGAATGGAAAATAGAGATATATTGAGGCAAGGAGGGAGAAACATGTGATAAAGATGGAACGATAAAAAAAGAAAAGCCTAAAATAAAGAATAGGAAAGATGTATAGGGGACAGGAGGGAGAAACAGGATGCAGAGGCGAAGTAAAGAAAAGAAGAGGAAAAACAGATAGAAAAGAATGGAAAACAGGAAAATGTATAGGGGACACGAAGCAGTAACTCGGGGCAGGAGAAGCAGTTGACTTGTTACGCTAAATCTTCACGTGGAAAAATTGACATACACGACATACCCGAGGATGGAAGAGTGTCCCTCGGAGCCGCAGAAGCCTTAAAACTGGTCTTGAGTCTTTAGAAGCACACGCGACTTTTTTACGGGAATCGAGTGAAGGCGCGGGACGGAAAATTCTCCTCCTCCTCCTCCTCCTCCTGTTGCTCTTTTGTTTTTGGCGGTGATGTTGGTGAAGGGAAAATTTTGTGTCTCTTGTACCTCTTGTGTCTTTTGGGAGCTTGAAGGGGAGCGGGAAAAAGGGAAAAGTCTGCTCGCTGTCCCACTCTCTTTAGTATTGATGGTGAGGTTAGGAGAGTGATGGATGGAAAAGTTTGTCTCTCTTGTACCTCTTGTGTCTTTTGGGAGCTTGAAGGGGAGCGGGAAAAAGGGAAAAGACTGCTCGCTGTCCCACTCTCTTTAGTATTGATGGTGAGTTTGTGATGTTGGTGGATTGAAAAACTATCTCTCATGTCTTGTGTCTTTTGGGAGGCTTGAGGAAGAGTTGGAAAACGGGAAAAGACTGCTCGCTCACCCACTCTTTTTTTTAGTACTGATAGTGAGGTTCGGCGATTGGAAGGTCTTTGTTGTAGGGGTTGATGAGATTAGTGGACAAAAAAGCCAATATCACCTACTTTTTGGGGTTGGTAGTAAGGTTTAGATATAGGAACCCTTTGCCTTGTCTGTATATTGAGTTTGAAATTGGTTTGTGGAATAGAAAAGACAGTATTATGATGTTTTAAGCGGTTTGAAATGATGCTGACAAAGAGAACTAAAAGAAAAACTAACCCCATACTATTTCTGAGTTTGGGTGAAGTTGAGGTTAATGGACAGAACTGAAAGGAAAATCTGCCCCAACTGCCTATTTTCGAAGTGAGGTTGACATAAAAAAAAGAGGAAAAAAAAACCTTCATTCACTTCTGGGTTGGATGAAAGTGGGGCTGAGGGATGGAATAGAAAGAAAAAGTCTGCCCCGTCTCCCCTCCCCTTCCATTCCCTTCCCTTCCCTTCCCTTCCCTTTGCCTTCCTTTCCCTTCCCTTCTCTCCCCTTTCCCCAGCTTACCATCTTTCACTTCGGGGTTGGATGAAGGGGAGGCTGAGGGATGGAATAGAAAGAAAAGTGTGCCCTTCCTCCCCTTCCCTTCCCTTCCCTTCCCTTCCCTCCCCTTCCCTCTCCCCAGCTTACCTTCTTTCACTTCGGGTCTGGATGAAGGTGAGGTTGAGGGATGGAATGGAAAGAAAAAGTCTCCCCTCCCCTCCCTTTCCCTCCCTTCCCTCCCTTCCCTTCCCTTCCCTCCCCTCCCAGCTGCCTCGTTCCCAGGGTTGGCGATGGTCCATTCGTGTTGCTTCTCGCTTACACCACATGTCACTTCCAGAACATTTGCATTCCTCTGTTTGTCCTTCCTCCTCGGCCTTTTTCCTCCCATTCTCCGTGTCTCCGTTTTCATCAGGATTATCCCGTATTTATCGTGTTTTCTTTGGCTATTAGCGCCCTCCCCGATCGCCCACCCACCCTAAGCCTCCTGCCTCACTTTCCCTCTCTCTCTCTCTCTCTCTCTCTCTCTCTCTCACTCCCGCCGCACGTGACTCATTATCATAACACTGCTCGCCTCTTGTGGTCGACTCGAAGGCTAATCTTGGACCAGGTCAGGTTTGCAGGCAACTTGAGACCCCCTCGACGCCTGGTAGTCAAGGGCCGCTGCGCCACGAGACCCCAAGAACAAAAGCCGAAGTTGTATAGATCCTCCTTCGCTGGGTCTCGCGTCTCAGGGCTTTGGAGGCCTGAGACGCGGCGGCTCCTCTCGCTTTGGTATATCGGCAGGCGGCTCACAGGAGGGCGATAAGGGCGGGAACAGTTTAGGTCGGATTACTGTGTGGTTTATCTCTTTGTTCGTTGATGGCCCCCTCCCAACGGACCTCCGCCCACTGTTACCAATGAGAAGTGGACACCTCCTCCCCCTCACCTCCTTCTTAGTCCCTCTCCTTCATCAACCTCCCTAGAAATAACAGACTCGATCCTTAACCTGGTGTCTATGTAGCGTTTTCAGAGGCCCATGGTGTCTCTGATGCCTCTAAAGTGGTAGCTAGTTGTACCTGTAGGTTCTCCAAGGGCGTGGTCGCTGCGTTGTCACCACTGTAGGCTTGGCAGGGCAGGGCGAGGGGCGGCCTGCTCTGAGGGAGGCTGAGGATCTTTTTATCTTGTTACGGAGAGGAAGTTAAATCGCGTGTGTGAAGGGACGAGCGGACAGGCGGCGAGGCGAGGAAGGGACGAGGATGGGTGGGGCATGCTCTCTCTCTCTCTCTCTCTCTCTCTCTCTCTCTCTCTCTCTCTCTCTCTCTCTCTCTCTCTCTCTCTCTCTCTCTCTCTCTCTCTCTCTCTCTCTCTCTCTAAACTAAACCAACCCTCAGTCTCCTGTTTTCGTTTTTTTGGTCCTTTTTATAGTCCCGTTTTGACATGACTTGAAGCTCCTCTCTGTGTGTCCGTGTGTGCGTGTGTGTAATATTTAATCAGTTTATTCCTATTATATATGTGATGTCTCCGCTCCCCTTGACGATGGGATTATTAGGGTCAAAGAGATCCTCCTCCCATATTCTCTCTCGTGTCTTTCATCTGAGTCTCCCCTAAGCCTCCGCCCCTGCACCATACGTTTTCTTTTTCGGCCCTTTCTCTGTGTGGGTTTTTTTTTTTTTTTTTTTTGTACGGTTTCTCTTTCATCGTCTTCTGTGCTCTTATGTGTTCTGTGTGTGTGTGTGTGTGTTCTCTCTCTCTCTCTCTCTCTCTCTCTCTCTCTCTCTCTCTCTCTCTCTCTCTCTCTCTCTCTCTCTCTCTCTCTCTCTCTCTCTCTCTCTCTCTCTCTCTCTCTCTCTCTCTCTCTCTCTCTCTCTCTCTCTCTCTCTCTCTCTCTCTCTCTCTCTCTCTCTCTCTCTCATATACATAACTGGCTGATCTAAATTTACTTTCTTAATTCATACATAATACTGACGGTAGGACACACGCACACACACACACACACACACACACACACACACACACACACACACACACACACACACACACACACACACACACACACACACACACACACACATCATATTAATGCAATTACTCACCGCCCTTAACGACGTGCACACGCCGCCCCTCGTCGACCAATCAGCGAGGGACGAGGCGGCGACACGTCAGGGAATTGTGGCCAGCGATTGGTTTAACGTCAACACCCCTGGGAACGTCGCCCCCCCTCTTCCATCCCACCCCCCCTTCCCCCTCACCACCCCATTAGATCACTCCCTCACTCGCTCCCTCTCCCTCCCCTCTTTCATACTTATACACCCAGACCATTTCTTGTTTTCATTGCCTATATTATGTCTTCTATTTTAGTTTTTCTCTTATCCATTCGCATTTTTTTTATCCGTAAGAATATTTCATAACAATGTTTATTTCTCTTTGGGTACTTTTTCAGATTCATTTTCAGAGACTTGGTCAGTGTCCGCGTCTGTGATCCGTAAGCCGTGACGAAAATACAGCGGTGATTGTGAACCTTATATGTTAAATAATGCGACAGAGAGCCCCTCAATACCTTACCTTATTCTTTTCCGCTTCGAGTGATGGAGTATTTTTTTATCAGTTGCCACAAGTTCACATAGATAGTATATACTTATTGTAATTATAATAGAAATAATAAGATTTGGATAAAAGTAATAATAATAGTAATAATAATATGCATGTTATTATTATTATTTTTATTATTATTATTATTATTATTATTATTATTATTATTATTATTATTATCATTATCATCATCACTGATTAAAGAAAGAGAACAAGGGTAAGAATAACGAGAAGAGGGAAAAGAAAGGGTCGAGAACGGATCATGACAACAAAGGATAATTAATAAAAACCAACTCTCTCTCTCTCTCTCTCTCTCTCTCTCTCTCTCTCTCTCTCTCTCTCTCTCTCGCGTGCGCCGGTTCGCTGAGTCACTCTAAGGTCGCCGCGCCAAGAGTCGTGGGAGAGCGCGCGCCACTGTTTTCTTTAGCGACGTTACGGCCGCCACTCTGCGCGGCGCCATCTCGCGGTTGCCCGCTAATGAAGGTCCCGCCCTCAATAGGCTTCCTGTCACTTATAGGGGACTCGGCGCCATCCATAAGGCATCTAATTGTCTCTCGGGGAAGGAGTTTTCTCTATTGTTTGGGGTTCATCATTTCTACTGTGTTTTTTTTTTTATTATTATTATATTCATTTTGGTTGAGGAGCTTTTTTCATTTTAGTTTAATTCATATTGGTGAAGTAGTTTTTATTTTCATCTTTTGTTAGTGGCTTAGAACTATTTTTTTTTTACATATATGCTTACGGAATATATAATGTTGTTGTGATTCAGTTTCTTAATTTAAAACTTTCTCTTCATGACCTTGTTTATTGCTGTTAAAAATTCTGCGGTTTTTTTGTACCTGTTTTGTTTTGTTATTTCTATAAGTTTATCAAGAGCACTGAAGTTTCTCTTTTTGCTTAACATTAGAACTTTATGATTATTTCCTCCTTTACTTTCCATCCTCCTCTTCAGAATATTCTTCTCTTCCTTAACTAAAGAATCCTTAGAATTATTATCCTTATCCACCAATACACTCACCACCACCACCACCTCTACTACAACTACACGCACCACCAGTACCACCACCACCACCACCACCACCACTACACTCCCCCTTCCCCCCCCCACCACCACCCTTCTCATGATCCGTGTGAAGAATTTGTCCTCCAAACAAGGGATTATTTCAAGGGCTTCAAGGGCTGGGATGGTAAGGCTTTCAGGCCCATTATCTCCATGACCCGCCAGCCCAGTGATCCCTCTCAGCCCCTCTCTCCCTCCCTCTCAGTGAATTTCGAGTGGGCAGAAGTCGGGTGGTGATGGTTTTGGTGTTGTTTTTGGTAGTGGTGGTGGTGGTTGTGGTGGTGGTTGTGGTGGTGGTGGTGGTGGTGAGTGGTCTACTTCTCAGCGGATCTTTATGCTCTCTCTCTCTCTCTCTCTCTCTCTCTCTCTCTCTCTCTCTCTCTCTCTCTCTCTCTCTCTCTCTCTCTCTCTCTCTCTCTCTCTCTCTCTCTCTCTCTCTCTCTCTCTCTCTCTCTCTCTCTCTCTCTCTCTCTCTCTCTCTCTCTCTCTCTCTATCTATCTATCTATCTATCTATCTATCTATCTATCTATCTATGTATCTCTGTTTCTCGTATGGCATCCTATTCTTTATGTGCAGGAGCGGCGTGTTGCAGACTTCACTGATACTTATGTAGCGTTTGATTGCTTTAGGCGTCCATGCATTGTTACGTAGTGCTGGAAAAGTCAGGGCTGTATGAAACAGGAATTAGGGTGGACGCTGAATACCTTAATAGTCTATGTAAATCTATGTAATCCTCTTATAAAATTGTATCGTTATTTGTCTTCTCAGTGGTTCTTCTTTATTTATCATTCCTGCTCCTTTTATTTATGTCATTCTCTTTATGTGTGTCTCAGTGTCCCTTAAAAAAAAACATGTCAGGGTTTTTAAGTGAAATAATTAGTTTTCCTATGCTTTTAATTTCCTCGTTTCCTTTTCATACTTTTTTCCCCTTGGTATTTATTTTAGTAACTCGCTTTCACATTTCAGTACATTTTCCTGCATCGTTTTTTAAGGGAATTATGTTACTTTTACCGTTTCATGCTTCATTATCATACTCAGAAGTAGTAGTAATAGTAGTAGTGGTAGTAGTAATGTTTGTTGTAGTAGTAATCTTAGTAGTAACAGTAGTGGTTGTAGTCGTAGTTTTAGGAGGAGCGAATTGTAGAAGTAGTAATAGTAATAGTAGTAGTCGTAGTAGTAGTAGTAGTAGTAGTAGTAGTAGTAGTAGTAGTAGTAGTAGTAGTGGTAGTGGCAGTAGCAGCAGAAGTAGTAGGGGAATAAGTAGCAGTAAAAGCAGTAGTAGTCGTGGTAGCAGCAGTGGTGAACGTAATAGTGTGTTAAAAACGCTCTCAAGCCTCTCAACTTTCCTTTTTATGTCAAGTACGTTTTGGATTTTTCCCTCCGTCTCTCTCTCTCCCTCTCTCCCACTCTTTTTCCTCCTCCCCGCCTTTTCTTCTCTTTCCTCTCCCTTCCCTCTCATCTCCTCCCCCATTTTGATCCCTCGCTCCCCTTCGCTATATTTCCTCGTATCTTTCTCGTCTCTTTTCCTCCTCTCTCGCATGTCCTTTCATTCGCCTTTGTTTCGTTTTTCTCGTCCTTTCTTTCCGTCTCTCTTCGTAGTACCTGTCGTCTGTCGTGTTTTATTTGTTTTCTTTATTCCCTTGCCTTCCCCCCATCCTCCATTTTTCCTTCTCTTTTTTTCTTTATTCGAGTGTGGAGGGGAAGGGGGAGGGAGAGTTTTGAGGGGGTGAAGGGTAGTGTGTGGGGGGATTGTGTGTGTGTGTGTGTGTGTGTGTGTGTGTGTGTGTGTGTGTGTGTGTGTGTGTGTGTGTGTGTTAGTTTTGGTTCTATTTCATTTTAGCGATTTTAGTAACACACACACACACACACACACACTCTCTCTCTCTCTCTCTCTCTCTCTCTCTCTCTCTCTCTCTCTCTCTCTCTCTCTCTCTCTCTCTCTCTCTCTCTCAGTCCCCTCACGTGCTCCCCCAGCAGACCCGGAGGCGACGAGAAGGAAGAGGAGGAGGAGGAGGAGGAGGAGGAGAAGGTGAGGACAAGAGAGGAAATCAATTCTTGGCCTCGGCGTCCAGTACTTCTTTTCGAGTCTTCGCCTACGTGAGTTACGGGCCCGTGTTCTCCGTGGTTTCTATGGGACTGTTTTCTTCTCCCTTATTTTACTGTGGAGTCAATGGGTGTTGATAATGACGGTTCTGTTGGCTCTTGTTTTCTAATGGGTCAGGGGCTTTTGTGTCTAGGAAGTGTAAATATTTTCTTTTTTTTATATATACTTCGTTATTTTAATTTTTTAGGGGTCTGTTTATGGTTGTGATTGTTTGTGTGGCTTTTTCTGTGTGTATATGGGTGTCCTGTAAGCTTCTCGTGTGTTATGTTTTATTTTATTATTTTTTACATATTTCGTTGTTTTTATTTTTGGGGTCTGTTTCTTATTGTTTGTGTGGCTTTTTTGTGTGTGTCCTGTAAGTTTCTTGTATTCACTATGAGATATTTTGTGTTTCCTAGTTTCGTGGTATTGTATTTAAGTTTATTGGGTGTCTCTGTAGGTGCAAAATCCCTTTATTTCCAGTGGGACTTTGTGTTTAAAAGGTACTAGGTATTTCTTTTTTTTTTTCGATACAAAGCCTTCTGTTCCCGAGTTCCCTTTTGCATTTTTTCCTCATTTAGATACTTTCCTCATCTCTAGTAGCCACACAGAAACAGTTCATTTATTATTTATTTTCTATGCCCTCTGCGTCTCTGTTTCTGTATTCTTGTCTCTAGTATGTACACAAATTTATCTTACAAGTATTTTCATAGCCATAGCTTCTCTATCACCATTTCTTTCTATAGTAGGCATACAAAAACCCTACAATTATTTCCATGTCCGTATCTTGTCTCTGTATTTCTTTCCTTGTTAGTTATATAAAGGGATCTTACAAGTGGGGTTTTCTTATGTTCGTACCTTCTATCTTCCTCACTCCTCCTTTCCCTAGTGCCTCTAAATTACGAGTACGTGTGGCCTGATGAGCACCCACCTGTGTTGGCCTGTCGGTAACGAAGGCAATTAAGGTGAAACTTCTGAGGTATGACCGGAGAGAGAGAGAGAGAGAGAGAGAGAGAATATTAATGAGGTTGGGCTCAATAGGGAGAAACAAATGAAGGGGAAAAAACTATGTAAGCAAATAGATAATAAAATAACACAATAGATAAACGAATAAATGAGGAGAAAAATAGACTGACAGACAGGAAGGGAAACAGACAAACAAATATACCAGTAGGGACAAAAAAGACACGAAATAGAATATAGAGACAATAAAGTAAAAATGACAAAAAAAAACGTACGACAGAATAAGTAATTACGTACGACACGAGGATACTTTTTATATGAATTCAGGGACTGTATTTTTTTTCTTTGGTGTGTGTGTGTGTGTGTGTGTGTGTGTGTGTGTGTGTGTGTGTGTGTGTGTGTGTGTGTGTGGTTTTGTTTCATGTAAAAATTGACGAGAAAAGTAGAAGGGATCCTCACGTAACAGTCTCGACGTCAACCTTTTTAAGTACAGATTTTTTTTTTCCCTCGGACTCAAAACAAAAAAAAATCTGGAAACCGAATCGTGTTAGACCGAAATGGAGTGGAAATGAATTCTAGTTTTTTTTTTTTTTTTGTTGTTGTTACATATGACACACACACACACACACACACACACACACACACACACACGGCCGCGGCACTTCCTCTTACCTGTGTGTGTGTGTGTGTGTGTGTGTGTGTGTGTGTGTGCCGGAACATAATGAAAACCGTAAGCCGGTGTGTGTGCGAGAAGCCGAAACAAACAGAAAAACTTGAGTAATATTGTCCCGCCATTAGAAAAAAAGGGAAAATGAAACAAAGAAATTCATCCCAGCTCCAAGGACAAACAAACAATTCTCTTGGCTCTACTTTAGCTGCTCGGGCTGGGGCGGCGGCGGCGGTGGTGGTGGTGGTGGTGGTGGTGGGGGCAGCCCTTGTGATGGTGGTGGTTATGGTGATGACGGTTGTGGTAGTGGTTATTTTGGCGGTACTGGTGGTAGAGTGTGTACGTGTGTGTGTGTGTGTGTGTGTGTGTGTGTGTGTGTGTGTGTGTGTGTGTGTGTGTGTGTGTGTGTGTGTGTGTGTGTGTGTGTGTGTGTGTGTGTGTGTGGTTGCACAAGCTAATTATTCACTTAAGGTACTCAACTTTGCTTCTGTTTAACTTTGATACATTCAGCTTGACAAGAAACGTGAATTTGCAAAAAAGTCGTATCAAAGTTTATCGCCAAAGTTACAGTCAACGAAAATGATCAGCAACTCTTCGTGGCGTGCGATGAAATGGAGCTTTGAATAATGAATGCAATGAGGGTTTTTTTTTTTATTATTATTATTATTTTTTATTTTTTATTTTTTTTTATTTTTTTATTCCACGTGAAAAATTAGTCACGTCCAACATCTTCCTATTGGTTTTGTTGTTCATTTTTACCTCATTTTTCTTCTCTCTCTTCTCTCACTCTCTCTCTCTCTCTCTCTCTCTCTCTCTCTCTCTCTCTCTCTCTCTCTCTCTCTCTCTCTCTCTCTCTCTCTCTCTCTCTCTCTCTCTCTCTCTCTCTCTCTCTCTCTCTCTCTCTCTCTCTCTCTCTCTCTCTCTCTCTCTCTCTCTCTCTCTCTCTCTGTTCTTTCCTCTTTCCTTCTTCTCTTTCCTCCTCTCTCTCTCTCTCTCTCTCTCTCTCCTTCACGTGTCTGTATTTCTATCCGTCCAATTCTTGTTAGCTAGTATCCTTTTTCGCGTCTTTTCTTCTTTTAATTTTTTTTTCTTCTCTTCCTTCATTTTTTTCCTTATTGTCTTTTCCTTACCGTCTTCTCTTTATTTCTCTTCCATATTGCTTCCCTTTTTCCTCCTTTCTCTATTATCGTGTGCTTTCCTCTGACCCCTTTCTCCTCTTCTATATAATTGTCTTTTTCATCTTTCTCGTTTCCATCTACCAACCATGTTTTATTTTTCTCCTCTACATTTTTTTCTTCCTTTAACTACCTTTCAATAACTTCAGGGATTCTCTTTCTCTGTCTCTCCTTCCCCTTCTCTCTCTACCTTAGTCTAACTTTCCCTGTTTCCTTGTCTCTCATTTCCATCTTCTTGCACTTTGTTCTCTCCCTTGTTCTCTCCTTCACCTTCATCCCGACTGTATTTCTCCTTCTCCTCCTCTCCCATCCTCATTTATTCTGTTCCTTCCCTCGCTCCCTTCTGCTGCCTCTCTCTTGACTGCGTTTCTCCCCTCCTTCAGGTTTTCTTCTTCGCCTCCATCGTGAGACTGTTTTTCTACCTTCCTCTCCCATTTTCATACATTCTGCTTCCTCCACTCGTTCCCTTCTTTACCCTTTTTGTGACTGCATTTCTCCCTCCCTTCCTTTCTCTCTCCTTCAGGTTTTCTTCTTCACCTCCATCGTGTTTTTTTTCTCCCTTCTGCAGTCCACTTTTCATACACTCCTCTTTCCCTCGTACGGCTCAGTGACTGCTTTGCTCTCTTCCTCCCGCCCTCCCTCGCTTCTTCGTGTGTTGAGCGCCGCTGAGTCTCCGTCGTCAGGTCCTGAGTCACGTAGGAGAGCGTACAGACAAAAGGTAACTCGGGGAGGGGTGAGAGTGTGTGGCGAGGACCCTCCATCTCCTGCCTCCCCAGCCTCGCCTTCTGCCCGAGTTGTCCAGCATATTACCAAGATTGCCTCAACAATGCCCAAGACTTCTCTCTCTCCCTTGAATCAGTTCCCCTTTTGCCCCGCGGCTGACAGTGAGGGGATGAAGTGAACCGTACGAGAGCGATGAGGGGAAAGCCTGAGTTTATGCTATGATTAGGGAGAATTAATGCTGCCCTTGCTCATCACACAACCTGCTCTGACCCTCTTTTTTCCCCTCGCTCTCTTGCTCTCTCTTGCTCTCTCTTGCTTTCTCTCTGTTTGTGTGCCTTTTTTTTACTTTTCCCAGCGCGCCAGACCCGTATAGGTAAAGCAGTGGGTGACCTTCCCCTCTATTCCCTCGGTGTAGTTTGCGGCGTGAGGGAGACAGGCACGAGGGGACGGGAGGAGGAAGAGGAGGAGGAGGAGGGGAAACGTGGCTCGCTCGGTCTGGTGCGGCACGACCCTCCCCTCACAGGCAAGGCAAAAACCTCTCACTCTGCCCTGGGTCTCTCCCCTCACCATCCTCGCCCGGAGCTACGCCGACGAGAGGGGAGCAGGGCAGGGGACGCCGAGGGGAGCGACGGCGGCACAGAGAGAGAGAGAGAGAGAGAGAGAGAGAGAGAGAGAGAGAAGAGGGGAAAGATGCGTATATCGTGAATAATAGGACGAATGGCTCCAGTGACGCAAAATGAAATGTACGCGGCGTAAAAATAAACCACGGAAGGCAGAGCGTATGAATTAATGAAGGACGTGTGTGTGTGTGTTTGTGTGTGCGTATGTGTGTGTTTGTTGGTTATTCTCGGGGAAACAGGTATAAGACGCGTATACCTGTGCTTTATGTATGGAGAACATGAGGTAACAATAATAATGATACTAATAATAATAATGATAATAATAAGAGTAATAATCATGTCACCCTGTCCCCGTGTTAATCTTAAAGAACAAGAAAAACAAGTAGCTAAAAAGAGGAAGGATTGACCAACTAAAAGGCTCTTAGGATTATTTATTTACTCTCTCTCTCTCTCTCTCTCTCTCTCTCTCTCTCTCTCTCTCTCTCTCTCTCTCTCTCTCTCTCTCTCTCTCTCTCTCTCTCTCTCTCTCTCTCTTACACACACACACACACACACACATACACACACACACGTGCCTCTTTAAACAAACCCTGGACAAGCACAGAATATTGCTTCGAGGCTCAAGTTTTTTTAGAGGGGAGGGAAGCACAAAAAAGAGGTTGAATTCTCACGCCCAACCCTTAACTCCTCTTACCTTTGAAACACTGGGGCGGCGCTGACCATATAGGAGGTGTGCTATGGGCTTCCTTACCTATGCCATGGTTCTTACCGCTGCCCTTGACGATACAGATGTAGAGACGCGACCTATAACTGACGGGGAAAAAATAAAGTAGAAATATAAATGAAATAGAATAGGAAACGGAACTAATGGTGAGTCTGAAGGGGAATTGAAGATGAGTTTATTGTAGGTTGAGTGTACTAGAATGTCCGCAATAATAGTAGTGATCATGATAATTGTAAAACCGATCAATGACCTTGTTTCATTCAAGGGAAGGTCATGACACCGTTTTGACAAGTGCTCTCACAATAATGATGATAATAATAATAATAATGATAATAAGGTAGAGGGGACATGTACGGTTTTTTTCACAATCTCTCTCTCTCTCTCTCTCTCTCTCTCTCTCTCTCTCTCTCTCTCTCTCTCTCTCTCTCTCTCTCTCTCTCTCTCTCTCTCTCTCTCTCTCTCTCTCTCTCTCTCTCTCTCTCTCTCTCTCTCTCTCTCTCTCTCTCTCTCTCTCTCTCTTTACTTTCCATCCCTCTTTATTTCTGCTTGTACCATTCTCAGCCCCACTTCCTCAACCACCACCACCACCACGTCCGCATTCTACCCTCCCAGCCGGTGCCGAGTGTTGGTAACAAGTCCGTAAACTGTTTTCAGGAAAGGAAGTCTTGGCGGCGTCTTACAAGTAACTTCCATTCCGTCAGTCCGTCACAACCAGCGGCCTCCTCCTCCTCCCCTCCCTTCCTCTCCCTGCCTCTCCCTCTCACATCCTTGCGTCGCGGTTGCTTCTCTCTCACAACACACACAAAATCCCGATGTGCTTTTTGACTATAATCCTAATTAATGCTGACGGCTTCCAGGGAGTGAATCTGACAGCAAATAATGAAGGTATCGAGATGAAAAACGGTGGAGAAAACACAAGATATCCGACCGTCCCTTCCCGCGCACGCCGGGCCCGCGGGCGTCGGGGGTCGGAGGAGCGGGGGGCGGCCCCTCGACTGGCTTAGATGCTCCCTCGGTATTCTTAACTGATACGCCGTCCGGGGGTGTCCAGGGGCGGCGGGAGGTCCTGTGCAGGGGATGTCCAAGGCAATACGTCAGGAGAGAGGCAGTGTAGCGCGGCGGAGAGCTCGTTGTATTGTTAATTACGGAGTTGTATTACTTTGAGCGTGTGGCGGTGAGTCGGGCGGAGTTAACAGGACGGGGCTGTGGCGACGGTGTAGGGGAGACGGCACGTGGCGGCGAGGGGAGCGCGAGGGGAGTAGAGGGGCAAGGAGTAGAGTGTGTAGAGGGGAGAGCGCGCCCTTCTATCCCCCTCTTTCACCCCCTCTCTGTCCCTCACTGTATTAACGTAGGTCTTGTCAGGTCCCCCTCCCCTCCCCGGCCTGGGTTCCTGCCTCGCCGCCCTCTCCATTAAAAAGGTTCAAACACAATGGAAAAAATGGGTCGGTTTGCTGAGAGTCAATCCCATACAGTGTTGGATCAGGTAACTTTGGGTTCTGATACCTGAGAGAGAGAGAGAGAGAGAGAGAGAGAGATGGTATTTTTTTCTTTCCCCGCCTCTAAGGGAAATCAACCATCATTATATAAAGTTTGTGTCAGGCGTAAAATCATCTTCCTCCACCACCACCACCGTCACCACCACAGATTGAGAAACATCAAAGGCTTCTAATGTTGTACCACTCACCACCACCACCACCACCAGCTAGTCCTCCTCCCTACTATCTCACTCCTCTTCTTCCTCTTGTTGATGTTATTTTTGTTTTGGTTGTTATTCTTGTTTTTTTTCTTCACATATTTCTCGTTGTTTTTCTTGTTGGTCTTATTTTTCTTTTGCCTCCTCTTCCTCCTCCTCCTTCCCTTCCTCTTCCTTCTCCTTCTCCCTTTCTGTCTCCTCCTTCTCTTCCTCTTCCTTCTCCGCCTCCCTTACTGTCTCCACCTTCTCTTCCTCTTCCTTCTCCTTCTCCCTCTCTGTCTCCTCCTTCTCTTCCTCTTCCTTCTCCGCCTCCCTTTCTGTCTCCTCCTCCTCCTCCTCCACCTCCACCTCCTCCTCCTCTTCTGTCTCCTCCACTTCCTCCACTGTCAACAACTACCATCACCACCACTATCACCACCTTCACCATCATCACAAAAGCTACTTAAAGTCACAACGATCATGCTTCACTATACCTCCACCACCACCACCTCCACCACCACTCGACTTTCTCCCAACAGCCTGAGGGTCGACTGCTTGAGACGTTGGGTTCCCTGCGTAAAAGCCAAGCGTTCATGTTACCTACCCTCCTCCTCCTCCTCCTCCTCCTCCTCCTCCTCCTCCTCCTCCTCCTCCTCCTCCTCCTCCTCCTCCTTTTCCTCCTTCTCCACCTCCTCTACCTCATACACGTACACTATCACTAAACATAACCATAAACTCTTCCTCATCCCCTTCCTCCTCCTCCTCCTCCTTCTTCTCTTTCTTCTCCTCTTCCTCCTGTTTCGCTCACTCCCCTAAATCACTTCTGTCTACACCTTCTACAATCATATCATCATCCTTGGCTTTATCTCTGCCTCCTCTTCCTCCTCCTCCTCCTCCTGCTCCTTCTCCTTCTGCTCTTCCTCCTCCAGAAGTAAAGCGTGGACGTCTACTTCTCTACCTCAGTGCCTGTGGGTGCAGACTCCTGAAGATCTGGTCATGAATCCACTGGAATGCTCGTATCAAATGGCTCGTCGAGGAAGGCTGTGGAGGAAGTGGTTTAAAGGTGGTGGTGGTGGTGGTGGTGGTGGTGGTTATGGTAGTGATAGTGGTGGTGGTGGTGTTAGGTTTGAGATAATATTTTGATTGTTTTCTTTTTAGTGATAGTGCCATAAGAATATAAGAACATAAGAACATAGGGAGACTGCAAGAAAGAACATAGGGAGACTGCAAGAAAGAACATAGGGAGACTGCAAGAAAGAACATAGGGAGACTGCAAGAAAGAACATAGGTAGACTGCAAGAAAGAACATAGGTAGACTGCAAGAAAGAACATAGGTAGACTGCAAGAAAGAACATAGGGAGACTGCAAGAAAGAACATAGGTAGACTGCAAGAAAGAACATAGGGAGACTGCAAGAAAGAACATAGGGAGACTGCAAGAAAGAACATAGGGAGACTGCAAGAAAGAACATAGGGAGACTGCAAGAAAGAACATAGGGAGACTGCAAGAAAGAACATAGGAAGACTGCAAGAATCATAGGGAGACTGCAAGAAAGACTGCCCTTCTTGTCTTTGTTAATGGTGACTAGATTATGGCTGTTGTTAGTATGTAGTGATGGTGAGGGTATCTTTGGTTGTAGCGACAGGTGTGTGTGGTAAGTGTGCTGGTGCTGGTAGATATGTTATCAGCGTCGTTCTTTTGTCACTCTTTCTAATGACGGTGGTGATGTTGATGTTGGTGGTGTCCGTAACTATTTCGTCATCAACATATTTTTAACGTAAAGAGGAGTGATTGATATTTTTCATTATAGCTTATTTATATGTCACCTTTCCCATAAATTGAACTCGCAGGGAGCTAACATATAGTACTGTATTTTTTTTTTTTTTTTGGATCAGTCAAGGGATAATGTTAATGTTACATGAAGGTTTGAGTGCCATTATAGTGATATGATAGTAGTAGTAGTAGTAGTAGTAGTAGTAGTAGTGCAAGTAGAAGTCGTAGTGGTAGTAATAGTAGTAGTAGGAGTAGCAGAAGCAGCAGCAGCAGCAGCAGTAGTAGTAAGTAGTAGTAGTAGTAGTAGTAGTAGTAGTAGTATTGCAAGTAGAAGTCGTAGTGGTAGTAGTAGTAGTAGTAGTAGTGCAAGTAGAAGTCATAGTGGTAGTAGTAGTAGTAGTAGTAGTAGTAGTAGTAGTAGTAGTAGTTATGGTGACAGTAGTAGTAGTAGTCGTGCTAGTAGTAGGGCTAGTGGTAGTAGTAGCTTAGTATTTTAATAAAGCGGAACATTCTCACAACAAAAAAGAAAAAAAGTATTCCCGACATCAAAGGGGCGAGTGATAAAACAGAGGCAAGGAAGAGAAGGCTTAAGAAAAATGTGACGGAAAAAACTCGTGAAAGGAAGGAGGGGGCCAGCGTAAAGAAAGGCGAGGCGGGCGGCGCGGCGGCGGCCTTCCCCCGCGCGCTGTGGCGGCGACTGACTGCGGGCGAGGGAACAATGACGAGCCCGGAGAAGCCGCCACCCGGGGCCTGAATCTTCGACAACGCTCAGGAAAACGCAATTAATTTTACTCGTGAACCCGCGGAAGTATATATAGTTAAAGAAAAGTGTGTGTTTTCAGGGTTTATTATTTTTTCTCTCTCCCGTGCTAGTCATTATCGCCGCCGACATAAAGTAACCGTAGAGACACACTCCGCCCCGGGCAAATTAGTAGACAGCTTGTGCCTCGAGGCCACCAATCATCGTCACAACTTTGAGTGACGTCATCCGCCTCCAGTAACCAATGGGTGCCGCGGGCGATGGTGACGTCACGACGCACCGCCCCTGGCCATGTTGCTACGGGGATGCCTGCCAGAGCGCCACGCCCCCGGGAGAATGCAGGAAATCAATGATGTCTGGACCTCGATGTTGGTGGATGAATTTTATCCTGGAGACACTGGATGAGAGGATGTGCTGTGGCCCGCGTGGCTGAGTGATGCTGCCCCGCCACAGCCCCGCCGCCCCTGCCCCGCCGCCCCAGCACGCCGAGGAGCAGCCACAAAGCCCCGCAGTGTGAGCCTCTCCGTCGGCGCCGCGGGCTGGTGAAGGCAAATCTTGACGGACGCAGCCGGCGGAAGAAGTGAGAAAATGAATGAATGACGCAAAGAAAAAATGAATAAAATGTTAAGGAGAAACAAGAGGCAGGACGAGGAGGAGCTAGGAAAATAAGGAGGAGGTGGAGTAGGAGGAAGAAGAGAAAGAGGAGGAGGGGGAGGAGGAGGACATCCCCTTTGTTCCAGCATCAAAGTGGAAAGTTAAAGATCCCAGAAAGCCTTTCGCCCAGGTAATGTAGATACTTAAGTGTAGAGACCTATTATGGAAGTTCAGCAGGCGACTCCACTTGTCCTCTGTACACACACGGGCGTCGAGGCTCTCCACTCCCTCTCTCCACCTGCACGACAACCCTTTACGACAGAGGCGAGGCTCCGCGCCCTCCCCGCCGCGGGCCCGGGCTTACAGTATGGCCAGGCAGCGGATATAACAAGCACGTGAAGATAGCATTTAATGGCCGGTCCTGATTGTTGAGGCCAACCTACCCATGGCGGAGACGAGGAAAGGGGGGAGGGAGGGGGGTGTTGAAGAGAGAGAGAGAGAGAGAGAGAGAGAGAGAGAGAGAGAGAGAGACAGACAGACAGACAGACAAATTGTAAAGAGGAAATACATTACCAAAAAGTTAAAATGGAAAGAAAAATTATGTAGACAATTGAAAGAAAAAATGAGAGAGAGAGAGAGAGAGAGAGAGAGAGAGAGCAAAGAAGGAAAACAGATACAAACCAACCAACACCGAGATCGCCCAAAACAACCAACCGGGCAAAACCGAGACAAAAGAGGCAGCGACATGAATAGGGAATGAGGAAAATACTTCACCTGGATCGGAGCACAGGCGAGCGAGCGATGCGGCAGGTGTGTGAGGTAGGTCAGGTGACGCGGAAAACAGGTCACGAGGCAACTGTTGAGGTGAAAAAAGTGTAATTAAATTCAGAAGAGATGAGAAAAATGAAAACTCGTCTGACCCATTAATAAACCCTGCATTAAATAAAAGAGCGACGCAGGTTTTTTACTTCCCTGATTGGAGTAAATAGTTTTAGAAGTTTAATTGTGTTCGAGGGAAGATTGCAGGTATAACGTCACACCTGTATATCGGTTTACCATTACGGGATGATATGTTTGCTTGTTAAAAGGGAGGAAGAGGAATGTTATGACAAATGCGTGAAAGGCTTAAAGTGTTGAGTTATATTTAGCGTTTCCATTAAGACCCAGCGAAGTATCCCCTTTAACAGCCGCCTGGGATTAAATCTGCAGGAGTGGGAGTGTTGATTTCTTACTTTGTTTTGTTTTTCTTGTTATTGTTTTGGGGCTTGTGGTTAATTTAGGCACTTGTTTTTGCTGGTCTTTTTTTTCACGAAGCTGTTTTTTTTGTGTGAATTTCTTATTTGTTTTGATTTTTTTTTGTTTTGTTTTTGTTTATGATTATTGTTGTAGGCGTTATCTTGTCTTTCTGTTTATTTTCTTTGTTTTTGTTATTGTTTTCACGTTGCATTGTTAACTTTGGGTGATATATTTACCTTATTTCTCTTTAGTAAGTTACGAAAGCAAAGAATTCATAATCGACACACACACACACACACACACACACACACACACACACACACACACACACACACACACACACACACACACACATCAAAAATATTCACAGGCAAGTCGAGTAGATCAAGTGCTTCAAATTGAGGCATCCAGTCTGTCTCTTCCCCTCACTTACCCACTCCCTCCCCTCCCTCACCCCCTCCCTTCTCCTTAACAACCCCCCGCCACACTATCATAACGACCTCCTCCCCTCAGTGGTAAGCGATGGGGAGGGAGAGAGAGGAGGGGAGAGGGGAGGAAAATCACCATAGCGGTTCGTTCCTCCCTTAACTCAGCGTGACGCCATAAGAATAAGCTTCCCCCGCAGTTTTTACACGCTTCCCCACCACGAAATTGAGCGATTAGTGAACTGTGATGAGTAAATGACCTCAACGTATTCATTTACTCACGTTTACACTCACGTTGAAGGTTTGATAATGAGTTTAGTGACAGTTGTTAGTTCCTGCTTAGTGGTACAGTGTAGGTTGTGTTAGTGGTTTGGTTGTATACGTAGGTTGAGAGGCTGGTTCGAGTCCCGTGTGGCGGCATCGCGGTATCGGCAGCGGCGGCGCGTTGTGAGATGCAAATCCGTAAATGGTCATAAGTATTTCATTGGTCTCGAGGGACACGGCGGCGGGGGAGCGAAGGGAAATCGAAACCGCCCCGCCGCAACCACCACCACCACCACCAGTATCCCCCTTCGCTTGAAACTCCTCCTTCACCTTCTCTTTATTTCCCTTTCTCATCATTTTGTAGGTTGTTTGGGGTCTCAGAAAGGTGGCAGGAATAACACCAACACCAGCATGTGCCTTTACGACCATATTTTTTCTCTTGCATTGTTATCCATGTCTCCAATTGCTCCTGTTCCTTTCACCTGTTTAGCTTTCTTCCCGTTTTTTTTTTATCTGTGTGGTTTCTAATGCATGGCAGTATGTAAATGCAGACTAGTATGTAAAACTGATTTCACTACTTCTTCCTTAAACCTTCTCTTCCTTTTTTTTATATATTTATTAGTGTTTTTTTCTCTTGCACTGTTATCCATGTCTGTAATTACTCCTGTTCCTTTTACCTTTTTAGTTTTCTTCTCGTTCTTTTCTCTGTGTGGTTTCTAATGCATGGCAGTATGTCAGGAGCAGCGAGTAGCGGGCTTTTTTTTTAATTATTGTTTCCTTTTTTTGTGCCCTTGAGCTGTCTCCTTTGTTGTAAAAAAAATGCAGACCAGTATATAAAACGGATATCACAACTCTTCCTAAATCCTTCCCTTCCTCGTTTTCTTGTATATATTTTTTCTTTATTAGTATTTCAGGGGTTGGTAGGAGCGATAGCCAGTCCGTGATGCCCGCGTGGAGCAGCTGGGGCCTGGAGGTGCGGCGGGGTGGGCGTTTAACATTGTTGATCGTTGGGTTGTGTGATAACAATGGTTCGACCCGGTGAATAGAGGCGTCGAGGGGAGCACACGGGCGAGGGGAAGGTTGCCAGTCACCGCCACGCTCTCCTTACGGCTCCTCGCCCCTCGCCTTCACCCTCAGCCCCTCTCTTAGGCGTGTAAGGTCATTTTTATCGCTGCCTTTCATGTTGCGTGGGGGTTATTAAGACGACTGAAGGCTTATGCATGTTTCAGTGTGTCCGCGGCCGTCTAAAGGGAAGGGTCGCCGTGTTTTTGAGGCTTGTAAATAGAGTCGTTCTGAAGAGGCTGTGTATGACGACCCGTAAGTGAGCTGGTGTTTGTTTTATGTGGCCTTTACCATGTGGCGGTGCGCTGCTCTCTCTCTCTCTCTCTCTCTCTCTCTCTCTCTCTCTCTCTCTCTCTCTCTCTCTTTGATACTTTTTTTCAATATTAAACGTTTATTTTTTGGTTCTTTGCTCTCTTTTTATTTGCGTGTGTGTAGTTTTCCTTCTTTCCATCTCATTTCAATAACCCAGTTCTCTCTCTCTCTCTCTCTCTCTCTCTCTCTCTCTCTCTCTCTCTCTCTCTCTCTCTCTCTCTCTCTCTCTCTCTCTCTCTCTCTCTCCTACATCTCGTAATGGATATATTTAGAAGCGAAACAAAACCTTCATTTCGGCACAAAAGGCAAAAAACGACGAGGTCACCGAACAAATACGTAACGAAGAGGCGAGATGCGGCTCCCTCATCCCCTTCAGGCGTCTATACAATCGGGGAACAGAAAAGACGATTGGAATCCCTTATCAACGCATGGCTACTATAGGGCGCTAAAGGTCTCAAGCCACAGTACCTTAGAATCCAACTCCATCTCTCTCTCAGTTTACTCTCCGCTACGATAGCTTTCACTCTCTCTCTCATTCTCCTTCTCTCTCTTCTCCTCTCTCCTCTCTTTCTCTCCCTCTCACCTTATTGAACCTTAACACAGTATACCTTAGAATCCAACTCCATCCATCTCTCTCTCTCATTTTCCTCTCCGCCGCGATAGCCCACACTCTCCTCTCCCTCTCTCTTCTCTCTCTCTTCCTCTTCCTCTCTCTCTCTCTCTCTCACCCTATTGAACCTTAACAATGACTGGTGAGGCTGCCCGACCGAGGCCAATCCGACTGTCAATGGCTGCAATACCGAGGTTGATCAAAATTTTAAACTTCAATTTTGCCCATATTTCCACCGGGGCGAGGCGAGGCAGTATGGTGTAGGGGTGCGGCGTCACGGCCCATGTAGGTGAACTTTTTGCTCCGTTTTTGTTTCCTTTTTCCCCAGTTTGTTTGTTTTCGTCCCTCCGTTGCGCTGCGTCCTTGTGGTCATTTTCGCTTACCATGTGTTACTTTTTGGGGGGGGGCTTAAGAGGAGGCTGTTGTTTTTCTCTGATTGTTTCGTGCATGTTTTGATTTCCTGTTTGTTTTCGTGTTTCTTTTTTATATTTTCTGTTTCGTGTTTTTTTTTTCGTCTCTTCCCCTTTCATTTTTTTTTGGGGGGGGGTTGTTTTTTCTGATTATTTCGTGTGTTTTGTTTTGATTTCCTGTTTTGTTTTGTCGTGTTTGTTTTCGTGTTTCTTTTTCATATTTTTTGTTTCGTGTGTGTGTTTTTTTTTTTGTTTGTTTGTTTGTTTCGTCTCTTCCCCTTTCTTTTTTTAGGTCGAATGTGAATCTTTTATACTCTTTTATTCTCTCTTTCTCTCTGTGTTGTTCTGTGTTTTCACCCTCCCAATGTGTGTGTGTGTGTGTGTGTGTGTGTGTGTGTGTGTGTGTGTGTGTGTGTGTGTGTGTGTGTGTGGTTTGTTTTCTTTGCCTTCATTCTCTTTTTCCTCTTACTTTTTGCCTCGTTTCTGTTTGTTTTGTTTTGTCATTTTCACCGCAAACGCTTTTTATTCCTGCTTTGTTTTTCATCGCCATTTTTTGCAGTCTCGTTCTGGTGGTGTTTTCTTTTCAGTCTCTTTCGTTTACATAACCCTTTGCTGTTTCTCATATAGTTTCGTTTGCCTTCCTTTTCCTTTACTTATAACCACATACCTTCGTTATTTTAAACTTCGATATATAAATACATTAAAATCATAGCAACTTATATATACTTAACAACAAAAGTAAGGCTGTGTCACTTTCCTATCTATCTTTACCTTTTCTGTCCTCAAATTTCTCAAGTAATTAGTTTCGTTTGCCTTCCTTTCCCTCTACTCTTAACCACATACCTTCGTTCTTTTAAATTGTGATATATAAACGCATTAAAAGCATAGCAACTTATATATACCTATCAACAAAAGTAAGGCTGTGTCACTTTCTTATCAACCTTTACCTTTTCTGTCTTCAAATATCTCAAGTAATTAGTTTCGTTTACCTTCCTTTCCCTCTACTTTTTACCACATACCTTCGTTTTTTAATTGTGATATATAAACACATTAAAATCATAGCAACTTATATATACTTATCAACAAAAGCAAGGCAATATCAATTTCTTATCAATCCTTACCTTCCCTTTACTCATATGTCTCAAGTAATTAGGAAGACACACCTGGAATCCACCTGACGCTACTAATATTGTCTTAAAGTAGCGTTAAGTAAGACGAATAATGAGTTTAATGAGAGTCGGAATGAGTTACTTATTTAATGTCGAATTAGGAGGATATAAAAGTATACCTCTCTTGTTCCCTTTACCTCCCTCCTCCCTTGGGTCCTCTGCGCTTTTCTCCTTCCTCCTCCTCCTCCTCCTCCTCCTCCTCCTCCTCCTCCTCCTCCTCCTCTCCATCCTCCTTCTCCTACTCCTCAGTTCGGCACGGAGGTCTGCTGTTTGAGCGGCGTGGAGTGTTTGCCTTGTGTACCAGCCACGCTAAACAACACACAATACCCACTAACTCTACCCTATACAAGCCCCTCTCAACCTCCCTCTCCCCTCTCCCACTCCACGTCTCCCTTTCCGCCCCCTCGTCCTCCCTCCTCCTCCGTCCCGCCCCTCCTCGAGACCAAGGGTTCTCTCGGCTCTTTAAACTCACATTGACAGAGGGTCTTAGGGCCAAAGTTCATTACGACATAATAGTCTCACATGTGCCAGCCTGATGCCATCGCTGATCCGCTCGCTGATACGGAGGAAGCTGCTGGCCGGCCGGGGCTCGTCTGGCCTGTAGGAAGGGTGGATGAGGGGGATGTAGTGAATGTGGCTGTGTTGGATCGTCGCTTAGGTTACGTGGCACTGGGTTCTGAGGGTCGTAAAGAGTAAATGTGCAGGGCTATGCTAGACTGGGATGAAAGTGTAGTAGAGAGTGTGTATGAGTGTAAGATTATGGCACTGGGCTCTGAGGATCGTAAAAAGTAGATGTGTAGGGTTATGTTAGACTGGGACATAAGTGTATTAGAGAGTGTATATGTGTAAGAGGAGTGTTTAAGTATGAGCAACTGACTCTAATGGATTTGCTTAGATTCTTGAGTGGTTGATGTAGACTGTAGAGGTTGTGATTGTGTGAGGTGCGTGGAAGGGTTCTGTATACTTGAATTGACTTCCTTCGG
The DNA here is from genome assembly GCF_024679095.1 of Eriocheir sinensis. Taxonomy (NCBI): domain Eukaryota; kingdom Metazoa; phylum Arthropoda; class Malacostraca; order Decapoda; family Varunidae; genus Eriocheir; species Eriocheir sinensis. The sequence goes on from NC_066515.1 coordinate 23,073,592, forward strand.
TGACTGTGGCGGTGGTGTAGTTTTTATTGTGTAGTGTATAGGGTTACCTTTAGGGGTGTGTTATATTGCGCTCTGAACACGGGGCGGAGAGGTATTTGTAGCTGGTTAAAGATAAGGTTCATTGCGACTCATCTGGCATACCTCTGGAGATTGCTGGCGTGATGACTGGCTTATAAGATGAAGCTGATTGTTGCAGAGTGCCGGAGTGGCGTGTCCAATAATGTCACCGTCACTGACCTTATCTCGGCAGATGACGGTGCAGTCTTTGCGGGTCACTGAAGGTCTTGGAAGTGGCCATCGAGGTGTTTCGAGGAAGAAGAACGGAACTCTGACGAACGGACCTTCAAGGTAAGCTTAGAATACATTTGTCTGAGGTTTTCTTGAGTGAATGAGTGCGGTTAATTAGTGATTATACAAAAGCTTAATTACTCTTTGGAAATTCAAATTATTTATCTTTACACCACGGCGTATGTCACCAGTGGATCTGACCGGGTAGTTACATGATAAACTGGTCTTATTTCGTGTGTTACAAGGTTATGGAACTCAAATATGATGCGTTCCCTATAAAGACGCTGAAGGCAAAATTCAATTATAGAAGTCAACTGGGTTTTGTTGCTGTATACCCTCAACGGTTCCACAAAGAAAGCGTTGACCTCACAGTCCTCAACGAGATCGTGAGATGTCACTAAACTAACATTTTGAATATGGTGACTGCAAGGATACTCGCTTGGGACGGCATGACAAGACAGGAAGGCTTTATTGTGGGGTTTTGTTACTCCCCAGCCTGTTAATATCTCGGGAGTTTTTCTCTCTCTCTCTCTCTCTCTCTCTCTCTCTCTCTCTCTCTCTCTCTCTCTCTCTCTCTCTCTCTCTCTCTCTCTCTCTCTCTCTCTCTCTCTCTCTCTCTCTCTCTCTCTCTCTCTCTCTCTCTCTCTCTCTCTCTCTCTCTCTCTCTCTCTCTCTCTCTCTCTCTCTCTCTTTTCCCCCCACCCATTCATTTCCTAATTTGTTACTCTAAATTACACACTTAAAAAAAGGGAACACAAGGGCGAGCTTCTTTCCCGTTACTCCCTTAGCCCTCCTCCTCCTCCGCCTCCTCCTCCTCCTCCTCCTCCTCCTCCTCCTCCTCCTCCTCCTCTCCCCCATCTGCCTCCCCTCGCCGCCCTCTTCCTCCCCTGATCATACCCCTGATATTGGACTCTTTCAAAGGCTCCCCACTTAATTTTATTTGCAGTAATAACAGCTTTGAGACCAGTATGACTCTTAATCCTCACGACGCAATCATTCGAAACTGTTATCCCCCTCTACTCTCTCTCTCTCTCGCTCTCCCTCTCGCTTTCTCTCCAGTATCCTCCATTCTTCCCTTTAGTTCCTTTTCCTCCGCCTCTCCCTCCTCCATTGTGTTGCTCGCTGTGTTGCATAATGTATCACAACCGGCTTATAATGTCTTCCCTGCCTCCTTGCATCTCTGTCTTGGCAATACTGCAAACTTGAAAGCCGCAAGACATAGAAGCGAATAAATAAGACAGAAGCATACAACTATAATGGAGATATATAAAACACTGGGTAGATTATGGAGGATTTTTTTTTTTAAGTGAAGAAGCTAGAAGTGAATGTTAAAGGACGTGTGTGTGTGTGTGTGTGTGTGTGTGTGTGTGTGTGTGTGTGTGTGTGTGTGTGTGTGTGTGTGTTTATGTCTGTCTTCCTCTCTCTGTATCTGTTCCTTTCTCTGTCTGTCTGTCTGTGTGTTTGTGTGTATGTCCGTCTATCGATCTGCTTCCCTCTCTGTCTGTCTGCCTATCTATCTGTCTGTGTGTCTGTCTATCTTTCTGTTCCTCTCTCTGTCTGTCTGTGTATCTGTGTGGTTCAGTTTCCATCTTCCCCTTTCCCTGTTTGTCTGTTTCTGTGTCTGTGTGTGCGTGTGTGCGTGCGAGCGTGTGGATGTGTACCGTGTGTAGCTAGCAAATATCTCGCCCGCCACAATATCGGGGAGGCTGCACTAATGAAGAGGATCCATAATGAGACCCGCGGCCCTTCGCTACCTCTAATTCCGACCCGGACAAACATGTGTATCGAGGCGGCTAAACCAACGCTGCTGCCCTCCTGACGAAGACACAGACCCCGCTACTACACACACCACCCAAAACCCTGCACCAACCCACCCCAACCCCGCAACCTCGACCCATGTAAACTCAAACCACACCTACGACTTTATACATCAGCTAGGCACCCAGAGACGAGGTTTAGGGGTTTGTTTACGTGTTTTTTAAAGGGTTTTGGTGTGGTTCGTCCTCCTCCGTCTTGTCTTCCCGGCGTATTCGTGTCTGTAAGTGTAGCGGAGTGGCCAATATGAGAGAATAAGCCTCCAGGGTGCACGAACGACATAATTACTCCTGCCCTTGTTTACAAAATGTCAGCGTGTCTCGACCTCTGATCACACTCTCTCCCCTCAGGACGATTTTGATTGTGGGGAGAGAGAGAGAGAGAGAGAGAGAGAGAGAGAGAGAGAGAGAGAGAGAGAGAGAGAGAGAGAGAAGGGGTGAGGTATTTAGAAATGTTGTTGTTGTTGTTTGTGTGTTTGAGTTTAATGAATTGTGTTGCGTTGAGTCGATTCATACACACACACACACACACACACACACACACACACACACTAGCGTTTAATTAGAACTGCAACATTGTATGGCCGATTTCTGAGTGGTGATTTTCATACTCTTCTTTTTAGGACAAATTACACACCCAACTTGACATGACTCGAGGCTTTCAGGAAAATGTTTTGTATATTTGTGTGCCAATTAAATACGGGAAGGTAGATGGGAGTAATTTCCTTCGAGCTTGGAGACTAATTAAGAGAGAGAGAGAGAGAGAGAGAGAGAGAGAGAGAGAGAGAGAGAGAGAGGGGGGGCAGAAACAAAGACAGAGACAGAGAGAAAGAAGGAAAAAAAGAGAGAAAGAAAAAAAAGGAAAGAAGGAGAGAGAGAGAGAGAGAGAGAGAGAGAGAGAGAGAGAGAGAGAGAGAGAGAGAGAGAGAGAGAGAGAGAGAGAGAGAGAGAGAGAGAGAGAGAGAGAGGTGGGCTTTGAGTAATTGAAAACGGAGCGTGATTCACCGTAGACTTTTTGGTGCCATTCAATCAAGTAATGACCTCGCGGTGAAGACAAAAGAATACGTGTCTATGGAGCCTTTTTCCTCGCCTGGCCGACTCGTTACCGCGGAAAGCATTGAAATATCGTGCAAATAAAAGCAAGGAACAGACATTTTTGCTTTAGGGGAGAGAAAACACACGCCTCTATACCCAAACATTTTAGGTCATACACACCCACATTTAGTAAGGCTTTCCTAGATATTGTGGGTGTTTCCTTGGGTAGTTTTATGAGCCTAGTGATAGTCTGATTAGGTGTCTGCACCATGAATGTGAAGAAGTCCCTTTTTTGGTCTCTTTCTCCTATCGTTTCTTTCCCCTTCTCTGTCTGTCTCTTTTCTCTTAATGTTCTCTGTCTCTTGTAACTATCTACGCTCCGTCCATTCCCGTCTTCTCCCGTTTCTTTCTCCGTTCCTTTGTGTCTCTCTCCCTCCCTGTCTATCCTCCGTCCCTTCCCTTTCCTCCCGCTCTCTCCCCGCCGCTTCCTGTCCCTCCCTGTGTCTTCCCCGTCTCTTCCCGCCCCTCCCGCTCCCTTCCCGCCCTCAGTTGTTGATCTTCCTCTTAGGTGAACATCTATATTTGCAAATTAGCTTAAAACGAGCAGGAAAAAAATGCCGAGGAGATTTTTTGTTCAAGGAGGGAAAGAGTAAAAAGAAAGAGAGGAAAAATGTTGAAAAATAACCAGAATTAAAAGAAAAAAAAGGACAAAATACAGATGGAATAATTCGTAAAATTACACACGGGCCCCGAGGCGTCGCGCGTTATCTCAGAATATTTCGGTGCCGCCTCAAATTATCATATTCCCTTCCCCTCGGCCGCCCACACACGCCTCGCAGTTAAACCCTCGACGTAACCCTTCAAAATAAGCCGCCCGGAAGGAGCCGCTCGCGTTTACTCCTTCTGCGAGCGAGGATCAAGAACGCGTGGCTCTCCGGTCTGGAAATCCACTTTATTCTCTCCGTTGTATTCTTTAAAGAGGACCAGGAGTGAACGGTTAGTCAGAGGGTGGGGGGGGGGGTTGATGTTACTGGGTTAGCTTTTTCTCTGGTTCATGTAGTCGTTATTTCTGGCTATATTTGTAAACCGGAGAGGCACACGTTCTTGATAGCCAGAAATAATTACGATATGAACCTCAGAAAATTTAAGCTAACCCAGTATCATCACCCCCTTTTTTTTTTTTTTTACAACAAAGGAGACAGCTCAAGGGCACAATATTTTTTTTTTACTAACCTCTTGCTTTTTCCTGTACAACTAAAAGAAAAAAGTGGATTTGAAGCTCTTAAACGTGTGAATTTAACCCACTAACAGACTTGATGATTACTTGAACCTCAGAAAATTTAAGTTAACCGAGTATCATCACCCCTTTTAACTAACCGCTCACTCCTTTTCTTGTGCAACTAAAAGAAAAAAGTGGATTTGAAGCTCTTAAACGTGTGAATTGAACCCACTAACAGACTTGATGACTACTAGAACCTAAGAAAAATAAAGCTAACCCAGTATCATCAACCCCTTTTATAACCTATCACTTTTTTTCTTGTACAACTTTAAGAAAAAAAAGCGGATTTGAAGCTTTAAAACATGTGAACTTAGCGCACTATCAAACTCGATGACTACTTGAGCGACTCGATGACTACTTGAGCCTAAGAAAAATAAAGCTAAGTCAGTAACGTCACCCCCATGACTAACCTCTCCCTCTTTGTCCTGTTAAAAAGTACAACTAAATAAATAAAGTGGATTTTGAAGCTCTATAACATCTGAACTAAACCACTAACAGACTCGATAGCTACTTGAACCTTAAAAAAAACACAATCCAATACCCCTCTGACTTATTTCCCTCTCCTTGTCCTGTTTAAGAAAAAGAACGAAAATAATAAAGAGGATTTAATGCTCGAAAAGGTATGAAATTAGCCCACTAACAGACACTCAGTTCTCCTCCATATTAAGTTTTGTCTAAATTTGTTAACGTAGAACACGGTCGCATCTCTCAGTCCCTGCCGTGTTTAAAAATACAAGGAAAAAGCGAGAAAAATAGCGTTGAAAGGTAAAAAATTAACTTAACCTAATATTACAACCTCATTCTTTCCTCCTCCATATTTACTCTTTATGTCTAAACTCCATTTCTTTCTTTCGTTCGTGTGGTTAAATATGTGTTTCCATGGAAGTCTGAATACTATGTTAATATATTCATCGCATTTAAGGCGAAAAACAAACTGACTTCACCCAGTAACATGATCTCTTCTCGTCTTGTCTCTCTAACTCTTCAATCATATTAATTCTCTTCCTAAGCTGTATTTTATTTTGTTGGTTCGTGTGGTTGCATTGTATTACCGTGGAGCTTCAGAATAACAGATTAGTGTATATCAAGTGAAGGAGTGGGATGCAGGACGTGGGAGTGCGTTTAACTTTGTCGTGTAACTACTGAAGGACTCTACTGTGAAAGGACTTATTGCCAGGACTTCCTCATCTGCACCTTGAAGGACGCCAAAGTAAGATCACAGAAGGGAAGGAAAAATAAACCCCAAAAAATAGACCTAGACAGAAACAGTTTCCACAACATTAAGTAAAACAGTTCACCAAAAATATCCATGGAGCTGTGTACTGAACTCCTTGATCTGCTTAAAACGCATAACAAAGTGCGGAGGAACAAGAACAAGACACAACATAAAGTAAACTGAAGTAAATGGCCCTGAAGACATTCCTGAGACCGCCTAAGAAATAAATACTGCTACGTAAAGCTGCCAAGTAAACTCTCAGCAGGGAAGGAAAATAAGTGTAAGGAGCTTTTGGGTGTGGGAAGAGCGAAGCATTTACGAAACTGATGGCGAAGAAACACCTCAAAGCCCCGCCAAGATCTACTGCCATGGGAAGTTCGTGAAGGAGAGGAAAGGAATGATACCTGGAATACTGTAGAAGAACTGGAGCTGTTTGAAGTCCGTAGCAAACATGACATTAGAACCTTCTTAACACCACAAAAAAAACAGCTACTTCCAAGGAATCTGCAAGAGACGAAGGAAAAGATAAAGGGTAATGATGAAGGAAAGATGAAGGAAAAGATCAAGAGAAACTGTTCGTGAAAGCAAGGAAAACTGAGGAAAGATGGAGGCAATGAAGTAAAAAGAGAAACGCGTATCATACTACCACTCACCAAGCAGCTATTTCCAAGGAGTCGCCGGAAGGGATAGGCAAACAAAGAATAAAGGAAGCAGTGTACAGGGAAAGCAGAGGAAAATACGGACTGGAAGACAGGAGGCAGTGAAGCTAAAAAGGGAACACTTATCACACTAGCACTCACCAAGCAGCTATTTCCAAGGAGTCGCCGGAAGGGATAGGAAAACAAGGATAAAAGGAAGCAATATACGATGAAAAAAGAGGAAACACGTAGGACTCAAGGACTGCAAAAAGGAAGCACTTATCATACTAGCACTCAGCAAGCAGCTATTTCCATGGAGGCGCCGGAAGGGAAAGGAAGACAAGGAGAAAAGAAAGCATTGTCCGTGGAAAGCAGGGAAAAATACGTATGACTATAGGCGGCGAAGAAGCGAGAAGGATATCCACCCTACCTCAGCCTCTCCTTAATTACGCTTTAGTAAAGGTGTTTATAATAAGAAATATCCGAGAATGACGAGGAAAAGGTAAGAGGAAAAGGAGGAAAAGTAAGAACTGCAGATACCAGTGTGCAAGTCAACCTCTCCCTCTTTACCATTCATATCTAAAACAACTCCAAAGGAACATCCAGAAGACGAAGGAAAGGAAGGAAAAGGGTTATATGCTCATTTAGTTTTACCCTTGAGTTGCTTCCTTTACCGTAAAAAAAGAACGCGAGGGGAAAGGAGGAAAAACAGACCACCGAAGCGAAGACAAGGAAATAGACCCTGAGAGCCTCTTGAGACCTCTTGAGGAACAACTAATGCCGAAGAAGCGAAGGAGGAGCGGGAGAAGAAAGGAAAACCGCGCACGTGAAAGGCAGGAGAGAAAAAAGGAGGGAACAGAATCCACCGAAGCGAGAACGAAACACTCCCTCAAGACATTCAGAAACTACCACCACCGCAAAGGAAACTTCAAGAGGGAGAGGAAAGAAAACGGGAAAAGAGGACAAACGCCGAACGTGAAAATGAGGAAAAGATTAACTGAAGCCGCCGACGTTTAACAGACACAGACAGACACAGACACTCCCTCAAGACCTTTAGAAACTACTGCAAAGGGAACTCCAGCAGACAAAGGGAAACAAGGAAAAAGAAGGGAAAATACTGCACGAGGAAAACAAATTAAAAGAAGAGGAAAAGTAGAGTCATTGAATCACTAAAACGCACCTAAGAAACGTTCTCAAGACCTTTAGAAACAACAAGAACTTACAAACAAAACTCAAAAAACAGATCGAGGAAAAAAAGGAAAACAGGAAAAACAGTAAAGAAAGGGAAACATAGAAAACCAAACAACCGTAACACTGAAACACTCTCAAGACAACAACAACTGAAGAAACACCAAAAAAAGACCAGGGAAAACAAGGAAAAACACCACACACGAAAAGCAGAAAGCAGGAAAGGAGGAAAAAAAAAGGAAAAAGGAGAGTCTAACCGGAGCCGCCGAAGCGAGGAGGGAGAAGAAGAAGAAGCACTCGCAGAAAATCTTGGCTGGGCCGCCCGGAGGAGCAGGAGTCAGCATGCCATGGCCTCATTTGAATACAGTGAAAACACCAACAATGAACTCGGCTTTGTCCACGCTTGACTGCTGTAATGACGACCCCGAGGCTTGATCCCGAGATGAATTACAGGAATATTTGCACTCGAAACACTGGGATGATGAGGAGGAGAAGGAGGAGGAGGAAGGGGAAGAGGATGGAGAAGGAGGTGATGAGAATGAGAAACAAGAGAAGACGAAGAAGAAAGGGAATGGAGAAAAGTAAAGAATGTGTGCACTTGAAACAACGGGGTGAGGAGGAGAAGGAGGAAGAGGAAAATACGAAAGAGAAAAGGAAAAAAGGAGTACAAAGGAGAAATGAAGTGATGAAAATAGAGAAGAGGAAGGGAAGAAGATGAGAAACAGAGAAAGCGGGAAAGTGAGGAAATATGAAAAAAATGGATAATGATGAAAAAAGAGAAGAGAAAGGAGACAATAGAAAAGAGTACAGGGAGGTTAAAGACAACGACAAGGGAGAAGAGAAGGAAGAGAATATAGAAAAAAATGAGAAAACAGGAGGTGGCGGAAGTAAAAAAGAATAAAGAGGAAATGGAAAAGATGAGAAAAAGGTAAATGTAATGAAATTTTAAATACGAAAAGTGCCTCAGAAAGAAGAGAAAAGAGAGAAGTCAAAACATAAGTGAGAAATCATAAAACAAACTAAAAACAAAACGAGAAATAACAGAAGCAAAGAGTTAAAAGAGGAGAAGGAAAGCGGAGGCAGGAAAGGAGGGGAATCCGAGACGTAAATAAAGAGAAACTCGACCAAGTGAAGCAAAACAAAACTAGCAACTCGAGAGGAAAGAAACACAGCTCGGAGCAACACACGGTCAAGGGAAATGAAAGTGTATTAGGAAGTGAAGCAACACAGCTCTGCCATGGCGCACTTGACGGAGTTTTTCTTTTTTTACATTTGCTGTATTTCACCTCATTCAACCGTCATCGCCGTCACTGCTCTTCCATTCCTCTTTTCACTTGTAAATTTCCAGCCGGCAACTGTGACTTATTGTATTCACTGCCACGCTGCACCTCCCAAACACTCACCCTACACACACTTGTCACTCCATACACACACTTTTCCTCACCCTACCTGTGTGTCACCCTTGGTCACAGGTAAGAGCAGAAAGCGGAGGTGCTGATTGTAAGCCCCGCCCATGTTATCAAGAGACTTACAACGGGTTTCGCCAAGGTAATGGATTGGCCTAAATTGGGTCTAAGAAAAGTTTGAAGACCATCCTTTTGTTTTACAGTAGAGGAAACAGTTCAAGGGCAAAAAAAAGGAAACAATAATGAGAAAAAAAAGCCCGCTACTCACTGTTCCCACATGACATTTTCGCTCGACAGGTGGATAGTTGTTTCTATTTCATTCAGTCAGCTGCTCTTCACCTCCTGATTGCCACCGCGTCTCGTATTCCTCGTCCCCCGACCTGACCTGACACCACGAGCATGACCTCTTTTCTCTTCACTTTTTACTCAGCCCTCAATATTTGCTTTCCCTTACCAGGCATTTAATTTGTCTCTCAACACCTGCATCTCTCCCTTATGAAAGCTTGAAAAAATTGACTCTCTCGTATGTAACATTTCTCTAAACAGACTGAAATACACCTTTTACTCAGCCCTCAATATTTGCCTTCCTTTACCAGGCATTTAATTTGTCTCTCAACATCTGCATCTCTCCCTTATGGAAGCTTGAAAAAATTGACTCTCGTATGTAACATTTCTCTAAACAGACTGAAATACACCTTTTACTCAGCCCTCAATATTTGCCTTCATTTACCAGGCATTTAATTTGTCTCTCAACATCTGCATCTCTTCCTTATGAAAGCTTGAAATGAGTGACTCTCTCTCATGTAACATTTCTCTAACTAGACTTAAATATCGTACGTGACCTACATCGACGCTTTTTTTTTCTGTTTGGAAGTCAAGAAGTCATAAAAAAACTATTAATCAGGTTGAACTAATCACTTGATGCTTCTGAAAACCAGACTCTTATCATACTTTTTTTCTTTCATCCTTAATTTTGAGCATTTCTAACTTGAAAAAATAAATTGTACAGCGCGTCTTCCTTATGAAAACTCTGTCATACTCTAGGATATAAAAGGCTATCGGAGACTACTATAGCGGACCGGAAGCCTACACGTGGCAGCTGCAACCCTCCCCTGAAGCCCAGCACGAACCTTCTTCATCATCATCATCATCTTCTTCTTTCTCTTCTTCTTCTTCCTTCCGTTATTTGCAGTGTTAAGTCAATATGCTCTCGACTCGTGTCTACGGCGGGTACTGCATAAGTGAGACGAGGGAGAGGAGGAGGAGGAGAAGGAGGCAGCTCATTTTAGTGTAACGTAGCCAGCGCAGAGCAACACTGTGTAACTCAACGCAACGCAACGCCTAAGAGAAACACATCAGAAACCTACCCAGAGACTGAATCCCTGCCTCTCTCCTTTTCCCCTTCCTCCTCCTCTTCCTTTCCTCTTCGTGTTCTAAATTCGCTGCATGATATCTCAAATGTAACACGATTTGCACTGAAAACATCGCTATTTGTTTTCATAATGCCGGCAAACACTAGCAATATGTAGATTCCACTGAGCCACTTAATTATGAAACCAATGGAGTAATTTGATTTGGTTTCTCGTTCTCTTTCTGTTTTCTTTTGCCATCGCGGTGTCTTTTAATATCTCTAGCGGTCTTTCGTTCTCAATCTTTCGTTTTCTTTTCCTCTTCTCTCGTTTTCTACTTTCTAATTCATTCCTCTGGTTTTTCTTTCTCTCTTTCTCATTTATTTTTGCCATGGTGGTCTCTCTTTTGATATTTCTCGTGGTTTCTTATTGTCAATCTCTCGTTTTCTTTTCTTATTCTCACGTTCTCTGCTGTCTGATTCATTCCTCTGGTTTTTCTTTCTCTCTTTCTCATTTATTTTTGCCATGGCGGTCTCTCTTTTAATATTTCTCGTGGTTTCTCATTGTCAGTCTTTCGCTTTCTTTTCATATTATCTTTCTTGTAATGCTTGTTTTCTTTATAACATTTCCCTCGTTCTCTACTTTCATTTCTTTCTTTTGGTGTCTCGTTCTCATATTTATTTTTTCGTTTCTTTTCCTAGTCTTTTCCTTTTTCTTGTGTCTCGGTGTGTTCTCTACGGCATTAGGTGTGTGTGTGTGTGTGTGTGTGTGTGTGTGTGTGTGTGTGTGTGTGTGTGTGTGTGTGTGTGTGTGTTCCAAGGGGGCAGGCCAAGCGGGGTGAATCAAGACTCGGTAGAAAAATGCGAGTCGGCAACCTCAAGCTCTCCTGGGTCTGGTCCCCTGGCTATTTATTCCTCTGATTAAAACACGGCGGATCTTTACCTTCTGTTATCACGAGGCGAACACTTGCCCGGCTCAAACTCCGCCTGTTTTACGTGTGTTCTGCCTTTTTTTTTTTTTTTGGGGGGGGGGGTGGAAGGGGGGAGTATGCACGTCTGTAATTCTCTTTCTTTCTTTGGGTCTGTTGTGTGTTTTCTTTTGTTTTTGGTTCTTTTTCTTTCTTTCTTCTCTTTCTATTTCTTCTTCCTGTTGAGTTTTTTTTTAGTTTTTTTATTTTTTATTTTGTTTTAGTTTTCCCATCTCTGTCTGTTCCTCTCTCTCTCTCTCTCTCTCTCTCTCTCTCTCTCTCTCTCTCTCTCTCTCTCTCTCTCTCTCTCTCTCTCTCTCTCTCTCTCTCTCTCTCTCTCTCTCTCTCTCTCTCTCTCTCTCTCTCTCTCTCTCTCTCTCTCTCTGTGTGTGTGTGTGTGTGTGTGTGTGTGTGTGTGTGTGTGTGTGTGTGTGTGTGTGTGTGTTGGCGTTGTGACTTATTCATGAACAGGGACGTGTTCGATGACCTTGAAAACGAGAGGCATGGAGCTGTTTGGATGTTGCAGAGATGTACAAAGGTTACTAAAAGGGTTAGATTAGGTCAGGGGGATAGATTAAGTTAGGTGAGGGTGGGGTGAGACTATGGAGCAAGGAATAGGGTTTTGAATGGGCATAGGGAGGGTACGAGTAACGAATAGCATATAAAATGGGTGATGTAGATGTAAGGATGAATAGATGTGAGTTAAGTTAAGGCCACGGAATATATGAGGTTAGGTGAGGTCAGGTAATAAACGTAATAACACAAAAAGTATCAAGAGCTAAAATACTCATTAATCATTTCCTATAAAAGAAGGATGTGGAAAATAGATTAAAAAAAAAAAACTCTTGAGAATTAATCAATTTTTCAGTGTAAACAAATAATAAACGGAGTAAACGCTAAAACTGTAATTCTAATAGAAGAAAACGCTAACAAAACAACCGGTAATGGGACTGGTGGAGAGGGGAAGGGTTGGTAATGGGACTGGTGGATAGGGGAAGGATTGGTAATGGGACTGGTGGATAGGGGAAGGGTTGGTAATGGGACTGGTTGATAGGGAAGGATTGGTAATGGGACTAGTGGAGAGGGGAAGGATTGGTAATGGGACTGGTTGATAGGGGAAGGGTTGGTAATGGGACTAGTGGAGAGGGGAAGGATTGGTAATGGGACTAGTGGATAGGGGAAGGATTGGTAATGGGACTGGTGGATAGGGGAAGGATTGGTAATGGGACTGGTGGAGAGGGGAAGGATTGGTAATGGGACTGGTGGATAGAGGAAGGGTTGGTAATGGGACTAGTGGAGAGGGGAAGGATTGGTAATGGGACTGGTGGATAGGGGAAGGATTGGTAATGGGACTGGTGGAGAGGGGAAGGATTGGTAATGGGACTGGTGGAGAGGGGAAGGATTGGTAATGGGACTAGTGGATAGAGGAAGGATTGGTAATGGGACTGGTGGATAGAGGAGGGGTTGGTAATGGGACTGGTGGGTATGGGAGGGATTGGTAATGGGACTGGTGGAGAGGGGAAGGGTTGGTAAACAATCACTGACCACGAGAAGGAGGAGGAACCAGAAACAAATGACTAACAAGAAGATTGACTCCAGCGCGCGCGGACGAGAAAGAAAAAAGAAAGAAGAAGAAATAGAACAAATACGGATGATTAGGAGGAGGATTACGCAAAAACTAGACGGTTGACAGAATGAAAGTTGGAGCGACGCGCGACTTGAGTACACACGAATTTAACCTGACTCTGAGACGCTGTTTACGCAAGAAGAACACAAACAGAACACACTTGGGACGGGTTGAGGTGGGGAGGTCAGGAGGGCGAGAAAGAGAAGGGGAGAAGGGAGAATTGGAGAAGTGGAGAAGAGGATGGGGGGTAAAACTGAATGGAGAAGAAGAGGATGGGAAGAGAATAGAAACGAGAAGAAGAGAAAGGGGAAGAAGAGGAGAGGGGATTAAGGGGTTGGAAAGAAGAGTGGAGGAGAAGAGAAAGGTGAGAGAAGTAGTGGATAGGAGAGGAGTGTGGAGAAGAGGATGGGAAGAGAATAGAAACGAGAAGAAGAGAATGGGGAAGAAAAGGAGAGGGGATTAAGGGGTTGGAAAGAAGAGTGGAGGAGAAGAGAAAAGGTGAGAGAAGTAGTGGATAGAAGAGGAGTGGTAGGAAAGAGGAGAGGGAGAGGAGGAGTGAAGGAAAAGAAAAAAGAGTGAAAGGTTGGCTAACTTTGGTGATTCTTTGGTTATTGTCAGATTCTAAAATGGCCTTAAGGAATATAGTTTGTGTTTACTTTCCCACCTTAATTTCCTTTTTTTTCTACCTTCTTTTTTTTTCTTTTACCTCCTCTTATATTTCCTTTTAATCCTCCCCTACATCTCCTTCCTTCTCTCCCTTCCTTTCTTTTCCCCTAATTCTGTTTCTCCTTCCCTTTTTTTTCCCTTTCCTCTTCCATATCTCCCTTTCTCTCCCTCTCCTCTCCTCTCCTTCCTTCATTCTGTTTCCTCTTCCTTTATTTCTTTTCATTCTCCCTTTCTTGTCTCCCTTCCTCTCCCTTTTCTTTCCTCTCCTTCCTTCATTCTGTTTCCTCTTCCTTTATTTCTTTTCATTCTCCCTTTCTTGTCTCCCTTCCTCTCCCTCTCCTCTCCTTCCTTCATTCTGCTTCTTCCTTCCTTGTTTATATCCATGCTCCATTTCCGTGTCTCCCTTCCTTAAGATTCTGTATAGTGTTTTGAAGTGTTGATGGTCGTAGTTATAGGAATAGTAGTAGTAGTAGTAGATATTGTTGTTGTTGTTGCTGTTGTTGTAGTAATAATAACAACAAATGATATCCTCCATACCATCACTATTTCACTCCCTATCCTGGTAATTTCAATATCGGCAGTCGCATCATAATGGCGCCTCTTTTTAATCAGGTCCCCATCCACCGCCATCATGATAATCACCTAACATTTCGAGAGTAGCGCGAATACCTGTGAAAGATCCATCGCCAGCATCATCGCCAAATCACATCCATCGGCACATCGCTCTTATTCTGAAAACTGCAATCGTTACGTGGAAACAGGATTACTATGACCTTGGACACATTACATTCACTTTCATTACATTTATTCAGTGGTAGCATCAACACGAACAGCACCAGTAGTAGTAGTTGCAGTAGTAGTAGTAGTAGTAGTAGTGATGATATTAAGGGAAGCATGGAAAGTAATGCGTGTTGTGTTATGGAGAGTGCGTCCACCACCACCACCACCTCCACCATCACTACCTCCACCACCACCACCACCACAAAAGGCCTTGCATAAGCCTCTCCCTCTAATTGCAGTACCAAAGCAGTCTGTCAATAAAGCCTCCTCTCTCTCTCTCTCTCTCTCTCTCTCTCTCTCTCTCTCTCTCTCTCTCTCTCTCTCTCTCTCTCTCTCTCTCTCTCTCTCTCTCTCTCTCTCTCTCTCTCTCTCTCTCTCTCTCTCTCTCTCTCTCTCTCTCTCTCTCTCTCTCTCTCTCTCTCTCTCTCTCTCTCTCTCTCTCTCTCTCTCTCTCTCTCTCTCTCTCTCTCTCTCTCTCTCTCTCTCTCTCTCTCTCTCTCTCTCTCTCTCTCTCTCTCTCTCTCTCTCTCTCTCTCTCTCTCTCTCTCTCTCTCTCTCTCTCTCTCTCTCTCTCTCTCTCTCTCTCTCTCTCTCTCTCTCTCTCTCTCTCTCTCTCTCATCTATTTTCGAATGACGGGATTTTTTTCTTTACTTGTTTTTCGTTTCCATTATTTTCGTCTACGTAATCTCCTTTTTCCGTTCTCTCCCTTCACTACGAATATTAAGTGGGTCTTTTCATATAATTTTACAAGGATATTTATTTCAACTCCTTTTGTCTTTCCCTTGATTATAAATGAGTAAGTACTGGCACCATTTTTTTATATTATCACCTACCTGGCATAAACTCTATAATCATATGTTTTTTTCTTTCACGGCACAACTTTGTCATTTTTTATTCATCTGAACTCATCAATTTCAAGGTGTAGCTACGTACGTCACATCCTACCTTTCCTCATCCGCATCCAGGTATACCTCAAGACACACTCCTACTCATCCACCTTGCATCCAACTAATTACAAAACCTTCATGATTATACATATTTAGTTCAATGTTTCTCAACTTACATTCATTTACACGTAAGTTCATCCATCTCCAAGTGAAACAAATTACTCCACACCTTACTAATCCTCATCCATATTCAGGTATTTCTCTTAACGATCACACTTACTCATCCACTTTTACTTATCCCCAAAAAAGTCAGTCATCCCACCGTCATCCACTTCCTCCTTATCCATTAGGTACAAAACGGATGCTGCCTTCTCCTCCTCCTCCTCATCCTCCTCCCCTTCTTTCCCTTCTTCATCCATCACCATCCTCTTCCTCAACCACCTTTACTCATCTCAGAAATATAACTCATCCACCATCATCCATTTCCACCCTGGCATCTTCTCATCTGTTAAGTACAAAATAGAAGCTGCCTCATCCACCACTCTTCATCCCCATCACCCACTTCTTCATCCACTTTTACATGCCCTAAGAAATAATAAACCATCTCACTGCACTCCACCTCCACCCCAGGATCTTGTCATCCACTAGGTACAAAACAAAATCTACTTCATCCACCACTCTTAATCCACATGACCCATCTCTTCATCCACTTTTCCTTACCCAAGAAAAAGTAGACTATCTCACCACACGTACTTCACCTCTACCCCAGCATCTTGCCATCCATTAGGTACAAAACAAAATCTGCCTCATCCACCACTCTTCATCCACATCACCCACCTCTTCATCCACTTTTCCTTACTCCAAGAAAAAGTAGACCACCTCACCACACGCACTCCACTTTCACCCCAGCATCTTCTCTCTCATCCATTAGGTATATACGAAACAGAAGCTGCCCCGGCCTTCCCCCCGACAGCCCCTTCCCCCTCTTCTATCCCACGCCATCGCCACCCTATACAAGAAACCCATTAAGAGAGAAGAGGAGGATGGGTGTCGCCAGAGTACGGGGCAGATGGGGAGAAGGGAGGAGGAGGAGGAGCGTTAGAAAAGTTGTCCGCTGGTGTAAATATCTCCCTTCGCTCCCCCGGGGCGGAATATGCACTTAGGTATTACACCAAACACCAATGCTACCAGGCGTAATTATTAGCAGCGGAGGGAGAGAGAGAGGCGTGCAGGGAGGGACGGAGGGAAGGCAGGCCGGGAAAAAGATGTATTAAGTAAAGATTATGGTGACGTTGATAGCAGGAGCAGGAGGAGGAGGAGGAGGATTTGGGGTAGCAGAAGTAGAAGGTCCTGTAGTATACGTGTCTGTGTTTTGTTTTTAAGGGGGTGTTTAGCTGTTTTAGAGGTAGGTGTGTTTGTGTGTTTGTGAATGTTAGTGTTTGTGTGTTTGTTAGAGGAGGAGGAGGAGGAGGATTTGGAGTAGCAGGAGTAGTAGGTCTTGTAGTATACGTGTCTGTGTTTTGTTTTTAAGAGGTGTTTAGCTGTTTTAGAGGTAGGTGTGTTTGTGTGTTTGTGAATGTTAGTGTTTGTGTGTTTGTTAGAGGAGGAGGAGGAGGAGGATTTGAAGTAGCAGGAGTAGTAGGTCTTGTAGTGTACGTGTCTGTGTTTTGTTTTTAAGGGGGTGTTTATCTGTTTTAGTGGTAGATGTGTTTGTGTGTTTGTGAATGTTAGTGTTTGTGTGTGTCTCGTTGTTGTTGTTTTTCTTTTCTCGTTTATATAATCATGTTTTGTTTCCTTTTTTGTGTTTATTTTCTCCGTCATCGTGTTCATATTATTTTCATTCATTCTCTATTCATTTATTCATATTATGCATTATTTTTACGATACAGATATTTTTACTTATTTCCTTTCCCTCGATTCATGATTTTCTTCCTCTCTTTCCTCTTCCTCCTCCTCCTCCTCCTCTTCTTTATGAACACGGCTTATTATTGTTTCTTCTTTCTTCCCCTGTCCTTTCTTCCCTCTTCCCCGCCTCCTCCTCTTCATTGTCCTCTTACTTAGTTCTCTTTTTCCTTTCTTTGATGTACATTTGAAGGAATTTTAAGCCTTGATTTTTCGTCCACTCATTTTCTCTTTCCTTTTACCTTTTTCACTCCTCCTCCTCCTCCTCCTCCTCCTCTTCGTCTTCCTCCTCTTCCTCGTCCTCCTCCTCCTCCTCCTCATCCTCCTCCTCCTCCTCCTCCTCCTCCTCCTCCTCCTCCTCCTCTTCCTCTTCTTCCTCCTCCTCCTCCTCCTCCTCCTCCTCCTGATGAGAATATTATAAAGTATCAAAGAGGAGAGAGAAAGGGAAAACAGAATAATATAATAAACAGCGACGGGAAACTAACAAAAAGAAGAGACCCATTGATAGAACATAGAAGTGAAAAAATCAGACTGGAACAAAACGCCGAAAAAACAACAAAAACAAAATAAATCGGTAGAGTGAAATAAAATACGGAAACAATGAAAAAAAAGAAAGAAAGAACGAAACAAAGAAAAAAACAGCGTAACGAGAGTGATAGTTGCCGCTCAGAGAGAGGGAAAAAAAAAAGAGAGGAAAAAAACTTAGGAGCGAGAGAAAAGAGAAAGAAAGAAAAGGGAAAAAAAAAGGAAAAGAAAACAGTCACCCATTCTCCTAGTTACCAGTGTGTGTGTGTGTGTGTGTGTGTGTGTGTGTGTGTGTGTGTGTGTGTTCATTTTTTTCCTTCCCACACAAAGTCCTTAGAGAGAGAGAGAGAGAGAGAGAGAGAGAGACGTCACTACCCGGGCCGCCCTTTGAGGTTCTAGCTGGCTTTTGTTGCCTTGGGATCGAATTCCTTTGAAGCTGAGGATGAAGATGGCTGGGCAGGACACGGGACGACAGGACACGCCGCCGAGGAGTCGTGGCGTGGTCGTCTTGGTCGTCTGCTCCTTGTCGTCCTCGTCCTCGTCTCCTCTTTACTCTTCTCCATCTTTGTTTTTCATCTTTTCTTCATCTTTTATTTTTATTCTCTTGGTGAGGAGTCGTAAAGTTGTCGTTGTGGTCGTCTCTTTTCTCAGCTGTCGTCTTTTCCGTTTTCCTCTTTTTTTATCTATATTTTTGGTACAGAGTCGTCGTGTTGTCGTTTTGGTCATTTAGTCTTTGTCGTTTTCGTCTTCATTTTCTTCCTCTTCTTCGCCTTCATTTTCTTCTCGCTGGTCCTGTTCTTTTTCTTCTTTTCTTCTTCTTCCCGTCACCGTTTTCTTTCGCATTCTAATATCAGTTTTTCTGTTGTTTGTTTCTATTCCTTTTTTTCTTTTAGTGTTGTTTTCTTCATAATTTGTTCTTACAGCTTTGACGTACAACCTTCCCTAGTGTCTTATTAAAAGCCGACTCCATCTTCACTCTCTTTCCTGTCTCTTCCTCCTCCTCCTCCTCCTCCCCCTCTTCCTCTTCTTCATCCTCGTCCGTTCCTCCTCCTCTTCATCGTCCTTTTCACTTGATTTTTTTTCTAACTTGAACTGCGCTTCAAAACTCTTACTTTTTTTTTATTACCTCTCCTCTTTCCTCCCTCGCGTCGCTCTCTCTCTCTCTCTCTCTCTCTCTCTCTCTCTCTCTCTCTCTCTCTCTCTCTCTCTCTCTCTCTCTCTCTCTCTCTCTCTCTCTCGGTTACAGTGGCTCGTTATGGAAAGAACGCGAGAAAACATGATATTAAGTCCCGTCAATGATAAACAGCAGGAAATAGCAACCACATAACTCTAGATAACTTTTTAATGTATGAAATAGCAAATCACTATATGGGTGTATAATAAAGTCTATCTAATGCTGTCACCCACTCCCCTCCCTCCCTCCCCCCGCAAAAAAAAAAAAACATATTTACCCAATGTCTATTTTTTATTTGCTTCCTCTTAATGAAAGCGAAAGGTGTCATGACGCTAAATTGAAGCTTAATACCTCTTTTTGCTCTTTTTTTGCATGGTAATAAAAAACGACCATTGCTTTATGTAAGTATATACCCGTTTTCTCTTTTTTTTATAAGCGTTGATTGGATGGAGTGAAAATAATAATTAAAACAGATTTAACACCATATATTTTTACCAGTGGGAGAAGGAACGTCGTAACTAACTTTAAACTATCATGCTATCTCCATTTATCTACCTATGTACACCACTTCGCAACACTTCACGCTAACACTTCACTCTGCTACGCTTCATGTCACCCTCCACTATGCTGTGTGGGCAATGCTTTATATATGTTTCGCCCTACGTACGATGCAGAAGGAGTAACAATATATCACCATAACCATCTTCAGATTCAACTCATGTCTTCCTTTAAAAAACTAACAAATCACATCATACTTTAAGACTCAACACGATATTTTTTTAGCTCCATCCACTCTTGATAATAAAAAGTCACCACCGCATTCAGTCAGCCTTCCCCTTTAACCAATATCTTACCCGTAAACAAAAAACGCCAACTCGGAATAATTCAACACACTCGGCTCGCCTTTTTTTGCGCGCTGCCGTGATTGGGTAAAAAATAATATCAGCGTCACGTTCAGCATGCCGTCAATCAGGAGGATGCAGGTAAACGTTCGACAGACAGCTAATTACTCCTCCTACTCCTCCTCCTCCTCCTCCGGCAGCCATCCATTGATTCCACGACCTAATCACTGAAAAGCAGGACTCGTTAGCGGAAATGAGCAACGCAATAGTACATACACACACAACCGCGTCACTCTCCACACCAACTCCAATACTCCCCGACGCTGCGCTGCACACCACACTTCGCTATGTCGTTCTTGCCTTTTTTCCGCCTCTTCTTTTTTCTCTCGTCTACCTACACACACCACACCGTCGTTCTCTTCTCTTTTCTCCTTTTCTTCTTTCCCGTGTCTATCTACACGCACCATACCGTCGTTCTCTTCTCTTTTCTCTTTTTCTTCTTTCTCTCGTCTACCTACACACACATCTACGTCGTTTTCTTCTCTTTTATCCTTTTCTTCTTCCCCTTGTCTACCTACACACGCATCTTCGTCGTTTTCTTCCCTTTTCTCCTTTTCTTCTTTCTCTCGTCTATCTACACTCACATCTACGTCGTTTTCTTCTCTTTTCTCCTTTTCTTCTTTCTCTCGTCTACTTACACACACATCTACGTCGTTTTCTTCTCTTTTCTCCTTTTCTTCTTTCTCTTGTCTATCTACACACACCATACCGTCGTTCTCTTCTCTTTTCTCCTTTTCTTCTTTCTCTCGTCTATCTACACACACATCTACGTCGTTCTCTTCTCTTTTCTCCTTTTCTTCTTTCCCTTCTCTACCTACACACGCATCTTCGTTGTTTTCTTCTCTTTTCTCCTTTTCTTCTTTCTCTCGTCTGTCTACACACACATCTACGTCGTTTTCTTCTCTTTCCTCCTCTTCATCTTTGTCTTGTTTATCTTCACTTAACTTCACTTCGCTCCACGCTACACTCCCCTACGTCGTTCTCTTTCCTCCTCTTCATCTCCACATACACCACTATCCTGCGCTTCACACTAACACTCCTCTACGTTGTGCTTCATGTCACCCTCCATTACGCTGTACTTTGCATTACACTCCACCTCGCTTCATGTTACACTCCACCACATGACACGACAATGCTCTATACGACAACAAAACTGCTCCATTTGATATACGTACGACACTACATCGCATGCTATAATAGAACACACAGACTACAACGCCACGCACTTCTCAACGCCTAAACACTCTACAACTCTAAAATGACGCACCTGGACACCACTACACTGTTAAAGATCAATATACTAATTCCACGATGCACTCTACCCTACATCGCACACCAATACAGTATCCAAAATTACATACTCCCGTGCTTTACATATCATTGGTTCACTTTGCAACACAGCACTAGAGACACTCCCGCACTGTGCATTATAAAAAGTTACACACTGTCTCCCTACGGGTTTGCTCACTGGATCCAGACTTCACACCATCACACTGAACGCCCTACGCAGTTCGATGTCACACTCTATAGTACTGTTTTGGTTTTCAGGGTGTACACTTCGTTGCTTCGTTGTACGCTGTGTTACTCTCGTCGATTAGATATGAGGGACAGAGAGTAGAGGTAGTGACACACACACACACACACACACACACACACACACACACAGCAAACCAAACCAAAACAAAACACACTCCCCTACAAAACATACACACACACACACAAACACACACAACAGAACCTTCCCTTCCACAGACAACACAAACACAACGGCACACACAAAAACACACAAACACCAAAGAAACAAATGAACACAAACACACACACACAAGAACACAATCAACAAACACCACAAACACACAAAACACGAACCACCAACTCGAAGACACGCCTCGTCCCTCTAAGCCGCCCCCCATAACCCCCTCCCCCCTCCCCCCTCCACCCCCCCCCTCCTAAGACTGCCCCCCTTGAATTGATGATTTTCAGCCGACTGCCTCTAAGGGCGGCTCTAAATCAAGGTGCTGCCCCGCGGACGCCTCTACGGCCTCCCCTCCAGTCTTTCAGGACCCCGAGCCAAGATGGAGCCCGCGAGCTATTCGTAGAGAGGCGGAAACCCCGACATTAAGACCCTGGAGTGGTGGGGCGGGGGGCGGGGGGGCGAGGTAAAGAGGGGAGGTGCTGGAGCTGGGGTGAGGGGAGCGAGGAAGTGAGGGGAGGTGCTGGAGTTCAGTGAGGGAGGCGGGAGAGGAAGGAAGGTGAGGTGCTGGAGGTCGGGTGAGGGGTGGGTGTAGGGGCGAGGTAAAGAGGAGGAGGCTGAGGGATGAGGTGGATGAGATGAAGGAATGGAGGTGTGAGGGAGCAATGGAAGTGGAGGAGGAGGAAATATGGAGGTGGAAAAGGAGGAGAAAAGGAGGAGGTGGAAGATTTGAAGTGGAAGAGGAAGAGGGTGAGAAATGGAGGTGGAAAGGATGAATAATGGAGACGGTGGAGGAGGATGAGAAAGAGAAATGAAAGGTGGAAATAATTTAGGTGGAAAGAGAGAAAGAAAGATTGATGGAAAGGCAAAGAGTAGATGAAAAAGAATGAGGAAAAAAAGAGAAAAAGAGGCAATGAATGAAGATGGAAGAAAACATGAAAAAGAACGAGACAGAAGAAGAAAAAGATAAATGGGTGGAAGATGCAAGGGAGAAAGGCAAGGAGAGGTGGTGGAAGATTGAATGGATAAAGATGGAAGAAGGAAGCAAGGGAGAGAGAGATGAAAGGGAGCAAGGAAAAGAAAATGAAAGATGTAAAGGAGAGAGGAGGGATAAAAGGAGGGAAGGGAGGAAGGTAGAGAAGAGGTGGAAGAAGAAGAAGCTGGGATAAACAAGAAAAGAGGAAAGAGGAAGAGAAAGAAGAAATAAGGAGAAATTAAAGTGGAATCGAAAACAATGAAGAGGAAGTGGATAAATAAAGAGAAAGAAGGAGAATAGAAAGGAGAAAAGTGTAGATAGAATGTGGATTGAAAAGTGGACGAGGGAGGTAGTGGGAGGGATTTGGGTGTGGGAAGGGAGTGGATTGGTGGGTTAAGGGAGAGGGAGGTGCAGGGGGGTCTTCGGGAAATGTAATTCGTCTTGTTGATACACCGCCGCTGAAGGACGGATGAATGGTGCTTTGCCGTTTGGATTGAATTCGAGTCGCTGCCGGAGTTTTTTTAGTTTTTTAGTTTTTTTTTATTATTTGTTTAGCTTTTATTTATGTTGTGGATATTTTTCGCTCTCTCTCCCTTTCCCCGTGTCGTATTTTTTATATATATATTTTTTTTTCATGTGTGGTGTCTCTCTCTCTCTCTCTCTCTCTCTCTCTCTCTCTCTCTCTCTCTCTCTCTCTCTCAACACACCGTCCCGGCGCAACACAAGTGTTCGTGGTCACACACCATACGTCCGGCGCCGCGCCTTGGCCCTCAGCACACCAGCACATCGCCTAACACTCAGCGGCACGAGGCAGCAGCGACGGCGGGAGAAGCGGCAGCAGCCCCGGCAGGCAGCAGGGGGACGCCGCCTCGGCTATGGGCCTGTTTACCTGTGTGGGCCGCGACGTCCGGGTTAGCGGGGTCGGGCGCCACCGTTGCTGCAGGTTCCAGAGCCCCGGGTATTGATCAGGGCGTCACTATGAGCTATGCTTCAGTCCACACTCCCCTGCAGGCTCCCAGAGTCACGATGCTCCTCCTAAGGACACCAAGTCGCCGGCAGCCTCGCCCGTCGCTCCGAGTCCTGCCCGCCACGCCCTGAGGCCGTCGCCCGTGCCTGCCGCCGCCCCAGTTCCCGAGGCCTGCCTTCGGCGTCTCTCTCCGATTATTAATGATTGCTATAATTTTGCTGGCGGCGGGTAAAGGTAGCATCTCTCCGGCGGCGGCCTGGAGCGCGGCTTAAAGGTGATGGCGCCTTCCAGCCACGCCTTCCAGCGTTGCCTGTCTTCAGGGGCCGGGGACCCCGCCCGCCGGGCCTGGCCCGCGCCGGCCTGGCCCTCGCCCTCAGCCCCTCGCCGCCCCCTCCCCGGCCCCCCTCCGCCGCCGTCGCCATCACCTTTACTGCCAGGCATTTTGAGGCCTCGCCTCAGACAGCCGCTGCACAGAATTCTTTGATACTCGTGATAATTTTTGCCTCGAAGAACACATCATTAACATCTCGCATCCAGCCTTGAGCGTCTTTCTGTCTCTTTAATTCGGAGGAATATTTATGAAGGTCCCGAGCCGGGCCTGACGGGCGGGCCAAAGAGAATGATCAAAGACGTTGCTAATTGGATAAACCCGTCGTCTTTCAGGGCCATTCACCCGCGGTTGATGGAGGCTTTTTCGCGTTCTGGCACCAGGAAGCGCTGTAGATTGGCGCGCCGCCCCCGGCTCCTCTCCTCCCCCGGGCCGGCACTCGCTGTATGAAAAGCGTAATTAAAAAGTCTTTAAAGAGTAGAATGCCGTATAATTTTCACGCTCGGGGGTGACGGAGTAGTGTGTCTCCTCGGTGCTTCTTTAAAGCTGCTCCACTGACGGTGTTTGCCGCGTCTTGGTGACCTGCCTCGGCCCGCCGGGGGGCGCACCAAGGACACTAGTCTCGCTGTCTCCCCCCCCCCCCCCTGGAGGCCGCTTCCTGTGACTCTGGAGTGACACACGCCAGCCCGGAGTGACTCACGTGGCCCAGGAGTGAGTCAGGACTTTTTGGAGAGGCCAGGGAGTACACCAGCAGAGAGAGACGATAAGAAAACAAAGGAACCAACCATAACTCGTCTGCTGGTATTTCCCTCAAGCTGTCATCACCGCAGGGGGACGCGTGGAGGAGGTGTTGGCGTGTCACCAGCGTTCTCAAGCCACGAGACGAACACACGCACCGGACCACCAACACACGCTGCTAATTCCCTTTCAAAAAACATGAAAACCTAACCTGCTCACCACAGAGAGCCTTCATCCTCACCACCACCACTACCTCCTCGACCACCGCCACCATTACACAACAAACCCAAGCTCCTTCAAGACGACCCACGACTCTCCAGTGCTGGGAAAAGCCTCTCCGTCGACGGCTGTTTGTGTTAAGTCCCGAGAACAACAGCACACGACTTGGCATTAGAGAGAGAGAGAGTAAGGAAGAGAGATAGAGAGCGAGAGCGAGAGAAGGAGCGGCGCCCGAGGGCTCTCCAAGATGTCATTGAATTTCAACAACAGATCTTGTTTAGTCTGCATATCATTACTGCCGCATTCAACCGTAGATTTTTTCCCGGCCCCTCGCGCTCCACCTGCTCCACCGTGTTTATCTTTACGGCGTGTTCCCGCGCGGCCCCCGGGTTCGGTCTGGCGGCGAGGGATTCCACATGCCGCCACCACACCAGCCAACACCACAACCACCACTACTACCAAGCCATGTCACCACCACACCAACACTACAATCACCATCACCGCCACAACCACCGCTGCTACGCGACCAAGACCACAACCATCACCACCTAACCAACACCACCGCTGCTACGCGACCAAGACCACAACCATCACCAGCTAACCAACACCACCACCGGTACACCAACACCACAACCACCACTACTACAAAGCCATGTCACCACCACACCAACCAGCACCACACCAACACTACAATAATCATCACCACCATCACCGCCACTACCACCGCTGCTACGCGACCAATACCACAACCATCACCAGCTAACCAACACCACCACCGGTACACCAACACCACAACCACCATCACCACTACCATGCCATCTTCGCTCCCACCGTAACACCCACTACGATATCCCCCGACACCACCACCACCACCACCACAACCACCTCTACCACCAAAACAACGTAGGTACTTTCTAATATACCCCACGACACCACACTTATTGATCTCACACACACACACACACACACACACACACACACACACACACACACACACACACACACTCAGTAATTTAATGACTCACTTTCACATATTCTTTTGTTTTTTGCTTTTTTTTATTTAACATGTACGCCATGTCACATCTGCGTCGCATCACAAAACTGTACTCTCCCCCCCCCCCCCTCCTCTCTCTCTCTCTCTCTCTCTCTCTCTCTCTCTCTCTCTCTCTCTCTCACCCCCCCCCCCCCCGTCAATCGAACTCTTAGCATTCAATATCCATTTTCCCGTGATGAGATGGCTATGATTGAGCAACTTTTTAACGGCAGTACAATCTAGTGACGCTTTCTTTTTTTTCTTATCCTTGAAATGTTTTAATTTTGACGTATGTTTTCGTTTCGCGCGTTTTATATTTCCACCCAACGAGTGATGACACAGGAAAGATTTTTGTTTTTGTTTTGTTGTTGTGTTTTGAAAAAGTAAAAAGAGTGAGAGAAATACAGCATCAACAAAATAGTGCAGAATAATCACTTATATGAAACAAAAGTTGCCGCCCCCCACGACTTTTTCATTCTATCATTTTCTATTCTATTCCCTATTTTTCTCCTTGTTTGTAAAGAGCAATGATTTACCTTCTCTTACGTCGCAACTCCCTGTAGTCAAACATTATTAAGGAAAGAAGAAAACACCAACAGCAAAGTACAGTACAGACCACACCGTGAAAGGAGGAATAATAGGACGGTGTTATAAGACACATGCGCTTTTCACATCAGCTGTTTCTAAAGGTCAAAGAAAGGGTCAGTCGGGTTCTAATGAGTGTTTCTTTAGGTTCATGGTACAGAAGAAGGGTCACACTACCACCAGGGTCATAAAACTGTTCCTGGAAATGCCCACAACTCCTACGAAAGCCTTGTCAAATATATGTTTTCTTAGGTTCATGGTACAGAAGAAGGTTCACACTACCACCAGGGTCATAAAACTACTCCTGGAAATGCCCACAACTCCTACGAAAACCTTGTCAAATATGTGTTCTTGGGCGACGAAATGTTTTATAATACGACCCATGGTGTCTTAGTTATCTTTATTTTTTTTTAACATGACAATAATACGAACATTCTTTTTTCATGGAAGATCATCGGGAACCTCAATTTTAGCAAGTGACGAAACCGATTACAACAGGGAACATGAAACTGCAGCAATCCAATTAACACACACACACACACACACACACACACACACACACACACAGACACACACACACACATAGTAACAAAACAGGGGGAATCGATGTTTTCTTTCTCTCTCTCTCTCTCTCCTTTTATAACACACACACGCAACAAGCAGCAACGATTTTAAGCTTTTTATAGATCGATGTGAAGGATGCTTGAGTCTCGCCGATGCTGGAGATTAACGAAGACCTCCAGCGGGCGACCTTACCCCCCTCACCCCCTCCCTTCCCTCCCTGACCCCTCCCCTCCTCCTCCTCCTCCTCTTCCCCCTCCTCCCCCGGGCCGGCAGATGCTGACCCGACGGCCGCGTTGTCACAAAGGCACTGAAGATGATATCGCTGAAGGGGCGTCCTGCTATCGGCCCATCGGGAAGGAGAGAGAGAGAGAGAGAGAGAGAGAGAGAGAGAGAGAGACTGAAAATGTGGAACCAAATACATGGAAAGACCACCGAGAATTTTATTATTATTTTATTCCCTTAAATCGTCTTCAACCTCAGTGCTTTTATGTGTATATTATTTTTTTTCTTTTTTTTTCATTTGGCTTCATTATTTCCACCATTTTATACTTTTTTTTCATTTCCGTTTCATTTAAAATTGTTTGTTCTTTGTGTGTGTGTGTGTGTGTGTGTGTGTGTGTTTCAACAAATACCGTCAACAATTACGTCACGTTCCCTGATATTCTGTTCCTATCTTTAACTTCGCTGTCTAAAAAGCGTTCCTAATGTTTTCTCTTTTCCCTTACTTCTTTTCGTAACCTGCTGCCACTTCCTTCTTTTTGAGTGTACGTTTTTCCTGACTTGTATTTTACCTGTTTTTCTTCTGCCTATACGATGCTGTTTGCCAATACCGTTAGCGTGTGTGGGAGTGGGGGAGGGGGAGGTCTGTGTGTGTGTGTGTGTGTGTGTGTGTGTGTGTGTGTGTGTGTGTGTGTGTGTGTGTGTTCAATACCCGCCACACGCTCGCTACGGCAACCCATTCCGGAAAAGTACAGTTTCCTCCGCGCTCTTTACGTCACGAAATAAAACAACACTGCGGGACACTTTGTTTTTCTCCGCCTTTTTGAAGTGGCGGCATTTTATCTTGGAGGCAACGAGTGTTCTCTTGATTCTCTTAACAATTAGTGTGAGTGGCGGGGACAACATCCAGGCTAGTTTTTCACGTGTTTTCTTTACGGACGCGAAGATAATGAAACACAAATTTATACAGAAGCTGGAAACATAATTATCATTTAAGGAACAGTGTTTTGAGAGTCATATTTCAAGAAGGTAAAGAGAGAATGTATGAATAATTAACACAAAGAACCTAAACTCAGCAATTCTACACCACTCAGCAATTCCAGACCACTCAAACTCAGCAATTTTACACCACTCAGCAATTATAGACCACTCAAACTCAGCAATTCTAGACCACTCAAACTCAGCAATTCTAGACCACTCAGCAATTATAGGCCACTCAAACTCAGCAATTATAGACCGCTCAAACTCAGCATTTCTAGACCACTCAGCAATTCTAGACCACTCGTGGCACTATTTCAAGCGACACAAAAAATGGGCCTCAAAAAGATTAATATAATGAAAATGCAATAACATAATCACATAAAATCTTGGTTAAATGCTGCGTTTTTAGGGAAGCATTCAGACCTCATCAATAAAGAGAATGTCGAGTGAAAAGAAATCCTCATTCGTTCTTCCCGCATTAGAAAAAGACTGTAAATTGAAAGTCTACAAAAACTCACAGAGAAAAAAAACTTTGTTACATCATAAAGATCACGGTTAAAAATTTCAAACTAAAGAAAAGTTATAAAGAATAACTAAGTATAGAGACATCTACTACCTACACGAGAGACAACGCATTAACTTCAGTTCAAAATTCATCATAAAAACATTAGAACAACAGTAAGCTCCAGAATATTAATTAAAATGTCACTAGATGGCGTTGAGGGGAGGAAACAAACCCACGCGCGCTCAGAGTCACACAGATGCAAAATATATTACCTTTGAATAGAGAAATCACTGTAAAAGAAACAACAAAATGTACAAAAATAATTAGAAAATATCAGTAATATACTCGAATAGGCTTAGAAAACAACAAACGCAAAATATATAGCCTTTGAATAGAGAAATCACTGTTAAAGAAACAACAAAATGTACAAAAATAATCAGAAAATATCAATAATATACTCGAATAGGCTTAGAAAACAACAAACGCAAAATATATAGCCTTTGAATAGAGAAATCACTGTAAAAGAAACAACAAAATGTACAAAAATAATCAGAAAACGTCAATAAAATACTTGAATAGGCTTAGAAAACAACGATGAAATACAGGAAAATCATAAGAAAAACAGTAAGGTACAAAATATAATAAAAAATAATACAGTACAGAAAAATTATAAAGAAAAACAATAGAAAACCCGAACATTATAAAAACAGCATAAGTAAGATAAGCGCAAATTACCAGAAACCAACATTCGTACACACGTAAATTATCAAGCAAACTATTCGATTAACCCCGACTACTTAACGGCATCACAAGAACTCTCGCGCGTCCACAAGAAAGAGCCGACTCGACCTCTTTCCAAACTCCGCCAGAAGACACCGTGAAATTACTGATGATCCTCCGCAATGCTTCGCGAGATAATCTGTGTTATTCTCCGCCACAGCGTAAAAATCGTGGGCCCTCGGGAGCTTGTGGAGGCAGGGCGGGGTGGAGAAAGAGAGAGGGAAGGAGAGAGAAAGGGAGGTAGAGAGAGAGAGAAGAGGGAGGGGGAAAGAGAAGGAGGGAGAGAGAGAGAGAGGAATGGCTCGGCAAAAAGAGTTAAACAGCGGCGCCACACTGCAGTCAACTCGTGATGTTACTTTTCCGCCGCACACGCCCGCCCGCACGCCCTCCCGCTACCTTCTCCCGCCCTTACACGCCCTCCATCAGTGTTGCCTTGAGTCCTGCCCACGCCCTCCCTCACGCCCACGCCTCGTCAGTATTACCAAAGAAATCTGCACGGAAAGAAAGAGTGTCTGAAATGGAGGGTTAACGTACTTAGTCGGGTTGGCAACGTTGCAAAAGGTTAAGACTGGCGCGTGTTTGTTGGTGATACTGTAACGCCCTCCCTCCCCCCTCCTCTCTCCTCTCTCTCTCTCTCTCTCTCTCTCTCTCTCTCTCTCTCTCTCTCTCTCTCTCTCTCTCTCTCTCTCTCTCTCTCTCTCTCTCTCTCTCTCTCATGGCCAGGTGTTTGTGTGTTTGTGCGTACTCATCCCTTTGCTGTGTTTGTTTTTGCATCACGTGTTTGTTTGTTTGTTTGTTTGTTTGTTGTGTGTGTGTGTGTGTGTGTGTGTGTGTGTCCTTATCTATTTGTTTGTTTGTTTTCCGGCACTGAGTCAAGCTTGTAAGTTCACGTATTTTATCTCATTCCCATCACCCTTTAATATGTATGTACACTTTACAGACGATCCATTTTACGTGTATGTGTGTATGTGTATGCGGGGGATCGGGGTGTAAATGGTTGACACGTGTATCTTGGTTCCCTCTGCGCTGGGTCGGCTGTTCTTCGCGGCCCGGGAATGCTAATCACCACCCTTGCCTGGCCTGCGCAAAGAACACGGCACAACTTCTCCCCGAACTAACAAACTTTCTCGCTTGGCCGACTTTGAATATTACAAGTCCGCTAATACAACTGTTCTACATCGCGTATTTCTTGTGTTTTTACTGCCCTCTAACTTCAGTCTATCTTAATGTAGCAGCGGCGGGCTAGCGTGTTCCTCTAGGCATGAAATGTAATAAGCGATAAAAAGAACTTTGAGAATAATGTTATGCTAATGTCGGCTAAACTCAGGCCTAGTGTGTTTTATTCCGTTTTATTCCGAGTTTCCTGAAAGAAACGGGTTTAGGGTAATCTTTTTAACACTTCGATCCTGTATACTACTACTACTACTACTATTACTACTACTACTACTACTACTACTACTACTACTACTACTACTAGTGCTGCGGCTAGCTTTATGTGTGTACGTTCAACAGTAGTGCACCTCAAAGGGAACTTTTATCAAACTTTTTCTCGATGTGTGGAAAGAGATTGGTCCGGTCAAGATTCAGCCAGACTCGGAAGTGAAGAAAAGAAAATGGAGAAGGGAAGGGAAGGGAAGAGAAGGAGGGGAAGCAAATGAGGGAACGGGAAGGGAAGGGAAGAGAAGGAGGGGAAGCAAAGGAAGGAACGGGAAGGGAAGAGAAGAGAAAGAAAGGAAGTAGAAGGGAAGGGAAAAGAAAGGAGAGGAGAAGGGAAGATATGAGATGAGAAGGAAAGGGCAGGGAAGGGAAAGGAAGGGAGGAAAAGGGAAAGGGAGGGAAGAGAAGAGAATGGAAAGGAGTTGAAGGGCAGGGAAGGAAAGAAAAGGAAGTGGAGAAGAAGGAAAGAGGAGGGGAAAGGAAGGGAAGGGAAGAAAAGGGGAGAGAAGAGAAGAAAACGAAATGAAGGAGAAGGGAAGGGCCGGGCAGGAGAGGGCGGGCCGGGCATTCACAGGCATTCTTTTACTCTATAATTCAGACGTTTCGTGGAAAGTTTCTTCCTCACTCGCTCCGTTCGATACTCAGGGTCAATTTTCCTTTCGATATGCATTCTTTCTCTTTTTTTTTTTCTATTTAATGCCTTTTTTTTTGCCTCCCAAAGATCATAAGAGGTTTCTACACATTTTCCAGGGTCTTTTTCAAATTCAGTAGTTTTTTTCTCGGTTTTTTTTATTTCAGTTACATCTTTTTATCATTAATTCTACGCTTATAAGTATTTTTCTATTCCTATTTTTGTTTCCATTTCCATCGTCAAGCTTATCGTGTTTGTTATATTCAGTAGTTTGTTTGTTTGTTTTTCGTTTTCTGTCGATTACACATTTTTTTCGTTAATTCTA